>NW_004567137.1:10297355-10330516 GCF_000260355.1 Condylura cristata
CATACTGGTAAAGTTTTCTATATGTTATTTTCTTCTCTCTCCCTTCTCATTCCCCTCCCCTTCTCAGTTAGAAAAAAAAAGACATTATATGTAACATACTTAATGTGAATATAAACATGATAAATATGATGGGGGTTATAGCAAACAGAGGTTTTCATTAATCACAGTGACAGTTTCTTGTGCAATCATTGACTTGATTGTCTTATCAATTTTTTCTTGCCATGACTATTATCATATTAATTCTTAGCATTATTAGTTTTAACTGGCCTAATAAGCAGTTGAGGTTTAACCGGTCATAAATTAATACATGCATTTCTCCATTATTCAGCATATAACCAGTGAAATTTTATGAGATATATTCATCGACTTGAGGTACATTACAGATAGTTTTTGACCAAAAATATGTTAGGGAAGGGGGAAAACAGCTATTTAATTTTAATAAGAAATGACAGGCATGTTTTAACTTTTACTTATTTAATTAAATAATAGATAGTTGTATACAAGTAAAGAACTTCAGTTATGTAAAAAATCAGATGTCTTTAATTTATTATTTGAATTTTTTTTAAGATTTATTTATTTATTCATACAGAACTGGGGTACAAGCCAGAGATGCAGAGGGTGAGAGGATTCACCAGGAACAGAGTTGGGAGCAGAACAGGCAGATCGACGAAGTACACTGCTGAGGGGAGCAGCGGGCGGGTCAGGAGAGGTCTGCCACGCCATGTGGTCACCTCCTGGGCAGGCGGGGATGGAACCCATGCGGAAGTGGTTCCAGCTTCTTAATGCAGTGCTTTAACCCGCTGCGCCACCAGGGAGGGCCCTATTATTTGAATTTTTAACAAAAAATTTCTAAGTTCTTAGAGTTTAAATCATTGCAATGTTCTTTATAACTAAGTTAAGCACTATGTTCAATTATTAACTCTCTGATAAAATTATTTTAAAAATTAAGAGAAGTGATTTATTTCTTGATAATTTCCTTTGAATAACAGTTACTTTGAAAAGATGTATACAAAGATAAGTTTGACAAGACAAACAAAAGGCCCAAAAAAATAGGAGCTCAAAAAGTAACTATCTAAAACATAATCTAGGGAAACATTTCACTATGATATTGGTCATTCTTAACATTAGGTGAATTAATTGCTGATGTCTGCTCTGAAGATGTGATTACATCAGTGGTAACACTATTGATGGTAATTAGGCATAGGCAAGAAAAGCAGGCTTTGATGGGACTAAGGTATCTGGTTCATAAAATAAATATTTAATGAATGTGTGATGCTTGGCAGTCATTGTGAAGGATGAGCAATATGGTATATAAGTTTCTGGTACTGTAAGTTATGACTACAGCAAAGGAAGAGCTTAATTTCAAGAAGTTAGATGGAGGCAGAGAGAGACAGGAAATCTTGAAGGATTTTGTTTATCATGATAGTAATGAGGCACCATGAAATACTTTAAAATGGCAAAAAAATTTTATCATTCTAAGCTAAACTGTGAAGAAATGACTAAAGATAAATAAAACTGGATGTGTGAAGACCAAACGGAAGAATGTAATCTAGGGATATTTTGGGAGGGATTAGAAAGATACTTCGATTCTTCACAGGGTCAGAGTCCCATCTACTATAGGTTTTTTAGTTTTTTTTTTTTTTTTTTTTTTTATGCCATGACCTCACCAAAATATATTGTTTCCAGTGTTTTTTATATAGGTCATTCTCAAAATACAATTGACATCTTGTGTGGGTTTTGATCATGTACCTACTAGCGATCTGTATATCTTCTTTATAACATATTGTGAGTGGTATGCTTTATTGTTGTTGTATGAGTTTTTTATATATTTTGACTATCAGTTCTTTATCAAGCGTATAATGAACAAATACATTTTCCCAGTCAGTAGTCTCAAACTCAAAATCTACTAT
Source organism: Condylura cristata (assembly GCF_000260355.1). Lineage (NCBI taxonomy): Eukaryota > Metazoa > Chordata > Mammalia > Eulipotyphla > Talpidae > Condylura > Condylura cristata. Next base: position 10,299,266 of record NW_004567137.1, read on the forward strand.
ACTGAAAGATGTTGAGTTTGATAGAGTCCCATTTGTTAATTTTTGCTTTCATGCTCTTTGCTATTGGAGCTTAAGCTCCAAAGACGTCTTTGCAGTTGATGTCCAGGAGTGTAATGCCTCTGTCAATGTTTTCTTCCATGTATTTTATGGATTCAGGTATTATATCCATGTTGCTCAGCCATCAGGAGTTAATTTTTGCAGATGGTGTTAAATTAGTGGTTCCCAGCACTGTTAAGGAAGTTAATCTTTCTTACTTGTATTATCTTGGCTCCTGTGTCAAAGATGAGTTATCCATATATGTGGTTTCTTCTAGGTTCTCTCTCTATACCAGCTTGTCTGAATGTATATATATACATATGTTTTGTTTCATTACTGTACTATTTTCAAAATTATCACATAGTTTAAATTCAGGGCAGAAAACTATCTCCTTTTTTTCTTTTTGTCTGGATTGCTTTGATATTTGGAATTTTTTATGGTTCCATACAAATTTTAGAATTGCTTTGTTTCCTTGAAAAATCCCACTGGGAATTTGATAGAGATTGCTTTGAATGTGTATTGTATAATCTGTCTTTTAAAAACATCACTCTGACCTCAAATTTAGACTAAATAAGGAAGAAGCAATAAAAGAACCAGAAAAAATGGGTTAGAGACCAGGGAAGAGATGAAGGTAGTGGTATTGACAGAGCTGAAGTGAAAGATTTCAACATCCCTATTAGTGTTAGTATGGAATGCTCTAGCAATCTAAGAACAGGGAAATGCAATTCAACTGGATTGGTTTTTGTCACTTACTGAATTGTCAAAAGTAAGATTCAAAGTTCTAGTAGCGCCCTAATTTGAAATTCCAGTAGACTTCATCTCTCCAAGCCAGCTCGGCTGTTGTTCATATGAGACTAGAATGCACAGGAGAGTTGTGGCCTGGACAGCAGGGAGTCACCAACATACAAAGAAAACTTAATAACAAAGAGCCAAATAAACCAGAGAATAGACACAGAGTAGTGGCCCCAGAATTGTCTCAAAAGATTCCTGTTATCATTAGTATCATTAAAAGAAATTGCAGCAGGGGTTAAGAAATACTGCGTGTAATAGGAAAGGTTAACATTCTCTAGAGTATGCTATCAATAATATAAGAGTGGAGGGTGTTCAAGAAGAATTTCACAGATAAGAATGTCTAATGCTGTTGAGCAGTGAAGAATAACACAAAGTAACAGAACTACTCTCTGCACCTGACTATGATACCAAAAGGGATAGAATAAAAGACGAGGGGAAATTTGGAACATAGTGAGCTTCTTGCTCCCTGATGCCATTCATGATCTACGTGTTTCTTAGTCTAATCTCTGTGTATTTTTTTCTTATTTATGTGTCTAAAAAGTGCTTACTGATAGATTTCATTTTGTCTGTGTTTATAAGTTGAGGAAAATCAGATGACTATCAGGTGGTTTAGTTAGCAGGAGGGAAGTGAGCAGAAGAAAGAAAATGCATTTACTGAGCATTCATCAGATAGCTAGAAAAACTAAATGCTTTCTTTTGTATTTTTTTTTGAAGACTTATTTATTTATGGAGTACAAGCCAGAAGTGCAGGGGTGGTAAGAGGATTCACGAGAGACAGAGTGGGGAGCAGAATAGGCAGACTGAGGAAGTACACTGCTGAGGGGAGAAGTGGCGGGGTCAGGAGAGATCTGGCGCACCATGTGGATCACCTCTGGGGCGAGAATCGAACTCATGCTGAAGTGGCTTTGGCTTCTTAGTACTGTACTTCAACCTGCTGTGTCACCAGGGAGAGCCCTCTTTTGTATTTTTTAAAAGATTTGTATTTACTTATGCATACAGAACCAGGGTACAAGACAGAGATGCAGGGGCAGTGAGGATTCACCAGAGAGAGTGGAGAGCAGAACAGGCAGATGAAGTACACTGCTAAGGGAGCAGCAGGCTGGTCAGGAGAGGTCTGCTGCGCCATGTGGATCACCTCTGGATGGAACTCGCACTAAAGCAGCTGTGGCTAAATTGTAGTGCTGGTCCTTACCCACTGTGCCACCAGGGAGAGCCCACTTTCTTTTGTATTTCTAATCTAACCCACAAAGGTGTGAACATTATAACATTTTTACAAAGTAGAAAGGTAGGGCCAAATGGAATTTTGTTAATGATGTATGGGATAAGTGAGGAAATGAGAATTTGCATTAAGATTTATCTAATTCCAAATCTGAGTATTTGCTGCTCTGTTAGGCATTAATTCTGTGTGCAACCAATTTGTAATGACAGAACTCAGCCATATTGGTAGTAGAGAATTTTAAAGATTTTCAGAGGCATAGCACAAACACCACTGGTGTAGACTGACATGCTGCTGATTGCCGTTATATTTTTTCAACTTTTTTTTTAAAGATTTATTTTATTTCTTAATGCACATAAGAGTTAGGGTGTAGGGGGCCTCCCTGGTGGCTCAAAGGGTTGAAGCACAGTACTACGAAGCTATCTGCAGCCACTGCTTTATCCCCAGGCAGGTGTGTGACCCACAAGGCTGCTAGATTTCTCTTGGCCCACCCACTGACCCCCTCAGCAGTGTACTTTGACAATCTGCTTGTTCTGCCCCCTACTCTGTCTCTAGTGAATCATCTCAACCCCCGCACATCTGGCCTGTACCCCAGTTCTGTATACATAAATAAATCTTAAAAAAAAAAGAGTGTATAGGCCAGAGATGTGGGGAGAAGGGTGAGAGGATTCAACAGAGACAGAGTGGGAAGCAGAGCAAGTGGATTGACTGAAATACACTGCTGAGGGGAGCAGAGGGTAAGACAGGAGATGTCCATGTGGGTCAGCTCCCTCACCAGGACTGAACTCACGCTGCAGTGGCTGCTGATAACTGGACAGTGTTAAGACTTGTCCCCTTGTGCACTAGGGAGACCCCTTGACTTTATGGCTCATTCTGACTCCTTCTCTGGTTGTCACTCCCCCTGCTCTGCCCCGCCCCCATCCTTCACAACTACCTCTCATCTCTGTTCCCATCCCAGCCATGTACCTGCCCCATGCTCCTATTCACCTACTCTGAGTTTCAAATTTTCCTAGAAAAAGTTTCCTGCTTAGTGAGCTAGCTGGGTACTGCTAGTGTCTAAATTATCTCAATATTGAGAAATTTTCTTATATCATCTGTAAAGCAGAGATAACTATTCCTAGCTCTATATTATTCCTATCTGGATATATCATTCCTACCTTGAAATAATTATTCCTATGATAAACACGCTTGAAATTTTATATGTAAAATCATCTACTGCTCTGACTGCCAACAGAAAGCATACACTGTAGTTTTGAAGGTTAACATAATTGGAGAAGATGTGGTTAAATTTAGTACATTAATTCATGTTAATAAATGAATAGGAATGTGTTATTAAATGAGGAGAAGACTGATCAGAACTCTCCACCTCTCAAGTGGCATGCATGTTTTTTATGTCATATATCTTTAACAAGATTAAAAGTAGCCACTGAAAGTCAAAGGGCTTGATTTATAATTTATTTGTCTTCTCACAGTGCTGATTCCTTCAGAAGAAAAAAAAAAAAAGGTGATTTTGTATATTGACAAATTACTTTCAGTGGGTCTTCTTACCTAACATTATTGTATACATTCTGAGCAGATGGGAAAAGAGGGTTGAATTTGGTAATAATTTGGTGCTTTGATAAGCCATGTGGATAGGCTCTTGGGTGGGGATCCTTGAAGCCCCCATTAACATTGCAGTTTTTTTTACTCAGGGAGGCAGTGACAGATGATATCTTGCAATACCCTGGACCTTGGAGAAGCTCTTACATGATCACTGACTCTGGGAACAGTTTCACTTGCACTTTCTGGGCATTGATGGAGCAAAGCTAGTTTCCCTTACTACACCAAGAGGTGTCAATTTTAGATGGCTCCCCTTTTAGAACTAATGCAGGAATTCCAGTCTAGGGGAGGTTATTTTGCAAAAGCTATGCTTCAAATACTCTTCAGAATTACAATAACCTTTGTTCAAATGAGACACTGTGTTTGGTTTTTGATTATCTGATAAGCTTGAAAAATCATTTTCTTCCTTTCTGGCTTAATAAATAACCTTCAGAAAGGCAGTTTGGCGAATTACCAATTGTGAGGCATTACAAGAAGATTAGGTAGACACACTCATGGCTGTGTAATTTACCAATTCAAAAAATAATGCAAGTTGTCCTACATGTATAGTGACTAAATTTACTGAAAAAAAAAAATCACCCCAAGCCAAATACTAAATTGCTCTCTGGATGTTTGGAACCTGTAAATAGCCTCCCTTGAGTTCATGTAAGTGAGTAGGATCACTGGCAAGGTAAAAAAAAAAAAAAAAAAAAGTGCCAACAATTAACAATTAGAAGAGAGAGCAAATAAAAATTGAGTGTCTTTCTAAGATGACCATATAAGTGACCAACTTGAAAATCATATCCAGATGTTAGCAATTTAAGTTGATTTAGTTTTTTAAATTCACAATGTTTTCACTTTTAAATACCAAATCATAGGTAAAGAGATGTTTTCAGTTATATCTGAGATAAATTATCTGTGTGTTATGCAAAGAGATAACAAATAATGTAATTATGTTCATGAGTGGTTTGAGAGGATAGCAATGTAAGATTGAAGAGGATGAAAAATGTGGTACTTGTCTCCTACTGTATATAAGGTTTTCCTTTGTCAAATAGATTTATACTTACACAGCAAGACCTTTTTTGAAAAAAAAAAACAAGACTGTATTTGAATGTATCTGGAAATTACATTTTCTACATAAGAAGTGTTTAGTCTTATTTATATATTTATTCATCACCTCACATGTAGTTTTGATTCTAATCTGACCATAAACTTTCCAAACTGAACTTCACTTCTGTGCTGATTAAAAGTAACGTAGTGTGTTTATTAAAGTCAGCAAATCTGTGATTCAAAAAGACACCTTACTAAAGGGTCAGGGTTTTATATTAAGAAAGAATGTCTGAAAGCATGGAAGAAATGCTACTCTTTGGGTAAAGATATTCTATTGCTGTGAAAATCAGGCATTAATAATTCATAAATCAGTCTACATTTCTAGCTCTTGAAAAGGCAAACTAGTTTGCAAGGTCTAGGGTAAGAGGGGGTATATGTTCTTACCTGAAGCACAATTTAAAGTTAACTGACCTCTATGTTCCAGGTACACAAAGCAACCTTGAAATAAGCTACAAAATGTACTCCTCTTTAAATTCACCCTGAATTAATGTTGACTATCACCTCCAATTTTACTAGCACCCACATTAAACTAATAAAATAAAACAGAGAAAGTTTTGAGGAGTGTACTTAAGAGACTGTTAAAGAAAAAAGAGACTTTCACAGTATCCTAACTTTAGCTTCCAGTTATTCAACCCTCAAAAATATTAATCAACAATTAGAATTGGAAACGTTAGTATATTCTGGGGAAAGACTGATGTCCAGAACGATAACCCATGCAAAGATTGTGTAAGCAAAAACACTGAAGGAAAGAGAAGGTGGTATCTTGAGGAAATTAAAAAAAATTCTTTGAAAACCTAGAATGTCAAGTAGGAGTGACTAGTAATGAAATAGGAGATAAAAACCAGGGTACGATGTTGGGGAATTTTCTATTCCATGTCAAGGAGCTTGGATTTTATCATGTAAAAATGGGAAGCCACTAAATGTGAACAGATATGTTTTCTGTAAAGTAGCAGCAAAAATCTAAGATTTTTTTTGTCATTTGTACCATTAATATTTCAAAATAACATCTCATATTTCAATAATCCTCAGTTTCTCTTGTGAGAAACACTTCAGTCCTAAGCCAGTATTTCTCAGCTAAATGCTGCCTACACTTTTCTGTGAATGGAAATCCATAAAGAAGAACAAACAAGTAACCATCTACAACAATATATAACTGTGTATACAATTCTTTTTAATTGTACAAAGATAGTAAATGTTATTGGAGTGAGACATCCAAGCAAATGGAAAATCCTTCTCAACTGAAATTTAAATGGAACTCTTCCATATGCCCCAGATACACTCTCTCACTCTTCTGTTTCTTCATTGCTGAGAGAGAAGGTGATGCTCGTGGCTGATTCCACCCCAACTTCTCAGTCCCCTTGCAATTTGGGAGGGCTATGATAGTAAAGAGATGGAGCTTCCACCACCTTAGGCCTCTGGGTGATGGTATGAATCACCCTGACATTGCCAAACGTTCAAGTAACCTAAGTCAAAATAAACTTCTCTTTCCAAATGAATATGCCCTTCCTTCTCATTCTCCCTTTTCTGTTTTATGCCTGGTCTTGCTCAGTCCCCTAGGGGCCTCTTGTTCTTTCTTCTGCATCGTTATCTCTTCCTAGGTGGGTAACACTACTTTCAGAAAATAAAGACATAATTTCAAAAATAAAACAATAGCAGAAAGGCAAAAACCAAGAATGTCATAACCAAACCATACTTTGAAAAACATTGCAAAACCTGGAGCAAGTGCTTGCAGTAGTTCTGTCTGGAAAGGGGTTTGGTGCTTGTTTTATGTTTCTTTCATTTTAATGTGTTTTATATCTTTTTAAAAAAATGAACCTGCATTATGTTTATAATAACTTTTAAATTGAATTTAAAAAATTATTAGGAACCTTGCCAGAAGTTGGTTCCTGTGAACACCAAGCAGAAATATATTGTAAAGAGAAGCAGATGAGTGTACTCAAATTTTTATAGTCTCAATGTATGTGTGGCTTTTTAATGTCAAGTCTTCCCAAAGTCTACAACTGCTTTCTCCTCTATTCTGGGAAGACATGATCAAATATAAAATAATATAAAATTATGGTATGTCATAGTTTGAAATAAAATTTTTGGACTATTAATACTGTGCATTATTTAGCTACTATACTGCCTAAATTGTATTTGAATAGAATGAACAGTAGAATGTTCATCTTCACTTTTTCCATCAAATTTCCATATACAACATTTAAAAACATCCTTATAAGTCATGTATTTTATTACAAAATTTTGATCTATAATATTTAAATTATTTGATATTTTCTGAAAGGTAATATTCAAAGTATCTATTAATCTGTTATTGTCATCTACAGATTAGTTATGCAAACATTTTTTAAGTGGTGCTGTTTTTCTAAGTTTTATAGCTCTGAGGAAAATATTGTAGAAAAACTAAATTAGTATCCAAGGTTCTGATGGAAGGTTGATTACTTACCTGTTAAGATATTCTAATTAAGTCTTTTGCAATTTAATCCCTCAAAACTTATATTTTCAGATTTCAGTTTGAATTAATGGCTTACTAAAACTGAGGACAATTTGTATAGAAGAAAATTTTTTAGCATGTGTTAAATCTCAAGGACCTGGAGTTGATTAAAGTAACAGTATCTTTGCTGAAAATACTAGGATATTTATAGGCAACATGATGAACCTAACATTTTAAGTGTAAATTTGATAGAGATTCTTTCTGTTCAATTTTATGTTACTTGAAACCTCAAATGTTTTTAAGTTCTTGATTCTCCAAACTGGTGAAAATAGAAACCAGGTTATAATTTACAAATAAAGCAATGCTTTGCCCTCTGCTCTGATTTATTTTAATTCATAGCATTTACTTCATTTTCCCTCAATAACCTTGAGGCTGGACTTAAAATTCTACTTTATAGTAAACCAGTAAGATAGCGTAGCATAATGCCGAAGGTATCACTACCAGAAAGCTGAGGGTCTGAGAGGTGTGTGTGTACATCTTATAAGGCTGATGGGAACCTAGATGAGACCTGCCCTGAAAGAAAAGTTCATAATGTTTGAGAACAAAGACCACACAGTACAGTTGTCATCACTGTCTGATTATTGTTGATTATCACATTTGTATTTATCGTAGTCACCCAAAAGATTGATGTTAACATAAAAAAATCTCAAAGTCTCCCTATTTCCCTAATTTCAACGACTGGGTAAAGGAAATTGCACAGGCCAATGCATTTCTAGCCAAAGCCCTCAGTTATATTTTCACTGGCCATTTTATCAGATCTGTTTTGTGTACTAGACATTATGTTGGAACAAAGAAATAGGAGGAGGAGTGATGGGGAAAAATAAAGCTCCTGAATTGATCTTAAATCTCTTTATCAGCTTTTTCAGCTATATTTCCTGTCTTCCTAGTTTTCTCATTCCTTTATAGACTATGATCCTAGGTATCAGACTGACTGTATTCAATCCTTTCTCCATTTATTATCTATAATGACTTAGGAATACATTTGAATTTCCAAGCTTCACTTACAAAATTGTGTTAATACTATTTGTCATTCACCTCACCTGTGTGAGGATTAAATGAGATAATATAAATTGCTTAGAATAGTGTTTTGCACACACAAGCACTCAAACATTTGTGATTATCATCATTAGTAGCAAGATTAGAGTTACTATTTTAATGTTATCAAGATTGATGCTTCTTATTTTTTCTTAGCTGTTCATGATATCCTTCATCATACCATCATTTATTTTGTTCATGTTATCTATCAGGTTCTGTGTAAACACTGGAGTCATTGAAATATTTAAGACACAGTGGCTGCCCTATATACAATGAACTCTCTTCAACCACTTCACCTATTTTCCCATGAGGACTCATCATCAATTTCATGATCATCAGTGTTAAAAGTCATTTCTGGGTTGGTTTGACCATTCCTTTTACATTTGGGCAGATAAGCACTGTGTATGGTGCCCTAAAGGAATTATGATTTCCAGCTGTTTAGTAACTATCAGCAGCTATTTCAAAGTATTGCCACTTAGCTAAAGGGACATACCCTATTCCTGTTCCTCTCGCCTCCAGCAAATGCTCTTGCCATTTCATAAAAACGGTAATGGACAACATGACATAGGACCTTGCCCATTTTCTCCAAGTGAAAGGCCTCTGTCTACTTATATTTTGATCTTTTTCCTACTGTCACCAAGAAAGCACTTCCCCATTATTACCAGTTCCATTAACTGATATTCAGAAGTCAAACTTTCTTATCTAGATCTTGTGGCAAAGTTGTTTTTTTTTTTCTTCTCATATCTTTAAACTCTGACACCTTTAAATTCCATCCCCTTATCCAAACATAACTCTAGCTTGCTGCTTTCATTTATACCTAACATACCCGAAGGACTTGAAATTTGCCTTAACTTCCAGACACTTGCCTCACAAATTTCTGGTTTCATATCATGCTCGTTTCTATGAAACTATTCTAATCATCACATTCAGTGCAGGTGGGAGCCACTTCTTAACCATTTGATAGTCCTGTTCACTCTTTCTTCCCTCATACCCTCCTGCTGATAAACATTGCTCATCTCTGGTTTTCAGTCCTCCACGTTCATAGCAACACCTCACTTGCTTCTCTGCTCTCTAAGCCTGTGCTTTCCTGGGTCCTCCTGCTTCTCCTGTTTTCAGCCTTCAAACTCTCCCAAGATTCTGTGCACTTTCCAGAGTCATTGCTGTAATATCTGGACCACTTTCCAGATGACACTCTCATTGTAATGACCCACCCAGAGCGACCTGTGGTCAGTTTTCAGTAAAACAGGCTGTTGTTAGCATATGCCTGAAGAGATCACCTTATTAAAAAAGAATTATATTGCTAATTCCACTTCCATTAACTATACACTCACCTTGAAAACTCCTGCTAAGTACTTGAAGAGAAACTAATAGTATAAAGAGAGTAGAGGACAAGAATGGTACTTCCTTTAAATAAATATGCAAGGTAAGATTTGATTACACATAAGCATTTAGAGTTTAGTGATTTCAAGGCTCTGGATAAATGGCTAATTTTTCCTGGCAAGAAATTGAATTATTAGATTATCATACTGGTGCTGGACATCTGTAATGAAGGGAAAGGAAACCATCTATTTATTTTTTTCCCCTCAAGGCCATATTATATTTGAATGTTTCCTGCTTAATAGCTGCGCCTGCTGGTAAGGACAAAGGATGCACTATAACTTGATTTTGTAAATAACTCACTGCAATAGGCCAAGACTTTGTGCCATACCTAATGGCATGCTGCCACCTTTTCCTTTAATTGCTGCCCCTTTTAGACCATTTAAAAAGAAAAGTTTGTACTGTTGTGTGTATGAGCTTAAAAATCTGGTTTTTGTGCTTTTTTTTTTTTGTTATTACTACTTAAAATTATTTCTGTTGTCATCTAAACCATTGTCAGCCACCTGACAGTAAAGTTTGTTTCAGAATTTAGGGTGAGTTTGCTAAGTAAAATTGTCAAACTGCTCAACTACACTGTCAACTTTATGTTTTGCAGTGTTTTTAAAAAAGTGTGTAGCCATTCCTTTAGCAAAGTTTGTCTAGGAGTAAAAAGAGCAGTGTTAGAAATTTGAAAAACGGTCTAATGTGTGAGCTACTTGATTTTAGGTACATTTTCAATACAATACAGTTTCTGGAATAAAAGTTAAAATGGTTTAACATAAGAGATATCCAGAAGAAAATAGAAATACTTAGAAAATATGAGATACATAAAATGTGTTCTGTATTTTATTATTATTATTAAATCATGCATAATGTTGGGATCTAGAAAACTGAGAATACATTCACATCCTTATGTTACCGTAAGGTAACATAATTAAACATAACAGATTAAAAACCTAAAGAATTGAGAGGTTCATTAAGTGTTTGGAGAATGGGTCCTTACAGTTTACTGTGTCTGGGACAGGAGAGAAATGAGAGCCCACCCCCCCCTCTCTTGTACACAGTGTTTATACCAGGTGAAGAAAGGCACAAGTGCAAGGGAGTACTTAGTTTATAATAAATAGGCTGCTGTGGGGCCTCCCTGGCACAGGGATTTAAGTCTCATCCCTATGAAGTTATTGGCAGCCACTGCAGCACAAGTTCAATTCCTGGCCAGGGAGGTGCCCCACATGGCACAGCAGACCTCTCCTTGTCTCACATGCTGCTGTCATCAGCAGTGATTTTCAGTCAGTCCATCTATCCTACTCTGTCTCTGGTGAATCCTCTCATTCCCCTCCCACACCTCTAACCTATACCCCAGCTCTTGTATGCATAAATAAATGAAATAAATCTTAAGAAAATAAAATATGCTGTGATCAAACACAATGAATGGGAAGAAAAGAAACTCATGTACACTTACTGATCTTGTTACATCCCCTCCATTTAGACAACTCAGATGAGATCTCAATGATGAGGGGAGGTGGTCGAGAAGGGAAGGAAGCTATGTAAATGCCAAGGATAGGAAGGTAGCGATTAAGAAAACCAGAAATGCAAAGGCCCTAAGGCCAAACTAGATAGGAATGGAAATAGATGTGATAGAGAATCAAACAGATCAGATTCTTAAAATTATTTGTGTTGTCATCTAAACCATTGTCAGCCACCTGACAGTAAGGTTTGTTTCAGAATTTAGGGTGAGTTTGCTAAATAAAACTGTCAAACTGCTCAACTACACTGTCAGTAGTCCTTGCTCCAGGAGTTAGGGTATTTTGGTGACCATTGCTTGCCTTGTACCTCCTGCCATGAGAGGGGAATTAGGACTCCTAACTAACAGCTCCGGTAGAAACACATGAAGGGAGTGGGAAAAATACAGAACCAGCAAAAGAACAAACTGCTCCTATATACTTTTTAAATAGTAAAAGCCAGTGAACGCTGGGTTGAGAACTACAAATATGAAACAGAAGTTCAATCCTCATAAGTTTCCACTTAAATTCCTTATGTTCCATTTAAAATTTTAAAAAGTTTGTAAAGCTTGCTTTCTTCATCAAGATTTCAAGATTGATCATTCTGTTAGTGATAGCATCTTTTCATAGGTGTAACATATGAAATGTTTTATGATTTAGCTTCAGAGTTCAGTTATGTTTAGTAGGTCATCGTAGAAGCACTGGTTACTTCCTCATCTTGGAGTCTTCAGAAAGATGATGCTGAAGTTCATCGATTAATGAGTCAGTCTAATACTGTGGGTAAGAGTTGGCACTCAAGAAGTAGACATGGCTCCTGTCTTGATCCCATCATTTAGTGTCTATGTGACCTTTTGCTGTTTAGTGTCTTGCTCTTCATACTAAAATAGGCAAAATAATAGCACTTACCTCATAATATTCATTATGGAGATTAAATGGGCTAAAATGAATAAAGAACTGGGAACTGGGAATACTACTGTCATATAAAAAGGACCAAAGACATCTTATTATAATTATTGCTAAATTGAAAATCACTGAAATAGGTAAAGCTTCATATAAAATATAAATCCCCTAAAAATGTTATATATGAGATTGTTTTAAGGTGATTAGTATTGTAGTGTTCTAATACTTTTTCACCTTTTTAATTCCAACATAAAGAAATTGAGTTTCAATGGCAATATCCAACATAATTTTTTCTGATAAACATATGAGACAGGATAATATTTAGCTAGTTTGAAGCACATGAGGGCAATTACAATTGAAGATAAAAATTAAAGTATGATTGGATAATGTTGCATTTGCTATTATACACAGTAGTTTACAAAATGGTTCTAAATCTTCTAAGCAAATACACACACACACACAGACTCACATGCCAAGAGAGAATGTGAATGGTACTATGAAATGATAATATAAAATCAGAGAAGTTAAAATTGTGTTATGATGATAGTGAAGTATATTTTATTTAAAAATTGTGAATTGTTGATTTGACTAGGTGTTTTGGTCTCTTTGGGGAGTTTTTTGGAATTTCTTTTTAAGTAAAACATAACATTTTAAGACTATAAATGACACATCAATAATTCCTTGAATGTCTTCTTTTTATGTTGAAATATTTAATAAATGTTGTCCAAGAGAAAATCTTCTAGTTTACTAATCAAATTTCTTTTCTTAGATTGCTTTAGTAAAACAACTTTACAGTATTTGACTTATTCTTATGAGAACGTCATTTCTTATTAATTCTTTAGTTGACTCATTCATCTGTTCCTGTCGGGATTTAAAACATATCAATTCATTTGGTACAAAATAGATCTTGAATGAATAAATGAGAAGAGTGTATGAATAAGAATAAAAAATAGCTTTAAAGTAGTGAGATCACCATTTCTTATTTTGATCGCTTTGCAGAGGATAAGTAAAGAAAGCGTACCCTGGGGGCTTTCTAGTTACCTGCCTTTGACATGCTATTTTATTTCATCTCTTGTCCAGCTCAAATTTGTATCATTACCCCAATTTTCAGATGAGAAAGTTGAGTCCCAGACAAAACTTATGCCAAAATCAAAAGCTACAATATGATAGGAATCTGCATACCTTCATCTGGTTCTGGGTCAACTCACCCATTTGTTTAACACCATGTTAAGCTGTTTCCTTTTAATTAATGGTATATATCTTAAGTGTCACTATTTTCCCATCAATCTTCACTTTCAACATCCTTTCAGATATATAAGAGATTAAACATACACATAATTTTTCCTATATCGCAAGCCAAAATGCTAAAGAAAAAAGTCAACCATACCTCTCCACTTTTTTTATTTCAAATTTTATTTCATAATACTTTCTTTGTAGGCCTTAGTAACCCTCCCTCAACTTGTTCTCTGACTGAATAAGTAAATAAACAAACAGGGAAAATCAGGTTTACAGTAATGTTTAGGACCCTTGACTTTTTACTAATATTGACAAGGCACAGAATTGAACTTTAAATTTGTGTTTCCAAATAAACATCTAGTTATAAGGACTACATTGAAAGGAAACTAATGAAATTCCAAGGTGCTCTGGGGTGGCTGTTTTATTCTGATCGGTGGTAGATTGCACTATTGACCAAATGTCAGACACGGAGCGATACAATGATTGAATAAAAGTGTATACATAATCGGAGCAGAGAACTTTGCCAAGACCAGCTTTGTCGCCTTTCTCATAATACTAAAGGAAATTCTTTTTTTTTTTTTTCCCTACTCTCTGAGTGCAAATAAATTTTCTCTTTCTGGGCCAACTCCTCCTTTTATTGGTGCCCCCAGATAAAATAATGCAAGGTGGCTTAGCCAGAGACGCTGATGAAATATTTTCAGCCTAGATATTAATCTGTTATCAGTTCTGTAGGTGTGAAATGTGATGAAGATGACAGAGAATCACGCTCTTCAGGCCTCAAGTAATTTGCACCAAAGATATTTAGATCTATCTTAGGACACTACAGATCAGTTATTATGGGAGGGGGAAAGCCCTTGGGGAGCCTACCTTGAAACATATTTCAAATGCCAGGGGAGTTGCATGAAAATTGGGTAATGAATGAAACTCTGATTGCAGAAAAATCAGTTTAGACTGTGGCTGCTGCAGCATAAGACTGCTCCGTGTAAACCCTAAACGCTTAACAACATGCGCTGAGTGTGTCAGTTCTGTGATGCATTCTGATACCCCTTTCTCTCTTTGCTCCTCTTGCCTTGTTCCATGGGGGATGAATAAGTATTTGTCATACAACCTGATGGTTATATTTTTCCCTTTAATTGAAAAAGTGATCGTGGTGAGTTCATAATATATGAGCGTCTGCAGACAGCTTGTGATACGTTCACCAAAGATATTTTATCTTCTTTATCCCTTTAACTCTGCATAAATCAAATATTGTTTCTTAAACTACAGAAGGTCTTTCTGAATGTTTGTAAATGAAACTGAACCATGTCCTAGATAAGATGGGCTTCTCATCCTTAATAATCAAGCTGAGATCAGGAGACATTATAAACTGTTCTTTATGGAAAGCGTCACTGAAATAGTCAAAAGTGGTTCACAGGGGCAATCAGCTTGGTGAGGTTGGCAGTGTTCTCAGTTAATTAGTTCAGAAGAGGAGCTGGAAGCAAGAAACAAGGGGTGCTGTATCACATAGGTGTTACCATAGTATGGAAATGGGGTGGAGATTCTTCATGTAATTATGCATGGGCATCATATTAACTTAATATGCAGACAAAAGTTTATCTGTCCAAATCCATCAAGCATGGTGTTTAGAAGTTAATAGAAATTAACAGGTGTTTAGTAGTGGAAATACGTCTATGTTTATAAGATCTAAGAACTCTTTCTTTTAATTCTATCCCTAAGTGAAATTCATCATTGTACTCCATTTAAATACTTTTTTATAAAGGTGTAAAGGATTTTTTTTTTTAATGTGATATGTGACTGTTTAGTTTATTCTGGGAAAGGAAGTATTTCCTCACACACAGAGTCTGGCATATAATAAAATACCTAGTAAGTGTTTGTAGAATAAGCAAATTAATGAAGGAAAGAAGGAGCTTGTAAGTTAAGGCAAATGAGGTTATGTGTAAAGAAAATTACCATAAAACGGGAAATTACCAATAAAGGGTATGGCAAAGGAAGGAAATACTCTAAAATAATTTTCATCTTGTAGAAATGTGCTAAAAGTGGAAATACACAATTCTTTTCATCTGCATCAGAAGGCCATCTATCAAACCAAAGAGATTTATTCCTTGCTATGGGGATACATCCGTCAGTTGGATGCTGGAGAAGTGAATTTCATAATGAAAGTCATTTATGACCTTGGAAGATCTGATTCAAGTTACTTCATTCCAATTTTCAAAACATTGCAGATATTGTGCCTGGCAATATCATTGGTACTAATCTTTTACAAAGTTACTTGAAAGTAATTAAGTTTGGCATTTCCTCACCTGAACCATCAAGCCTGGTTGGGAGAGCCCCTCATGTATTTCAAAGTTAGAGTTTATCTCCATGTAAAGGAAGTTCCTTAAATCAACAATGCATTTTCAGACTCCTTCAAAACCATGATATTCCATACCAACATGTAGTATGAATTTTGATTTATCAGGTTACTCAGAGAAAGAAAGTTCATCACTGAGACACAGTGTAAAGCAGACATATATACACCACTCTTTTCTCTTTGTTGTTCAGGAATGTAAAATTTGGTAAAGAGGCCTTCTGGTGAATGGCCTCCTCCATTGTTTACCATGTCTATATCTAGAAGGGAGTCAACATGTATTCTGATGCCAGAGGAAAAAGTCTAGTCATAAACATCAGGAAATGTTAAAATTGAGGGAAAATTAGTGCTGATATGCAAACAGTCTTGATAGGCCATCAGGGAATTGTCTGTCTCTAGCATTCTTCCCATCACATTCCTTCACCCATTTCACCCTCCTAGCCCTTGCTCTCTGGTCTCCTGGTCCCATACATATCCTGGGGAGAGTCCACACAGCCCAAATGACATTACCTTAAAAATAGGAGTTGTTTTTCACATGCTTCAAAATGTGGCATCTGTGCAAAGCAAGTCTTGGTTTTCCTATCAGGATTTAGTATGCAGTATGAAAATGTTCTAAAAGACCCCCTTCCAACCAGAAGTGAAGAAGAGAAGGAATGAAAGGAATTAGGGTCAGGTCAATGAGCTTTTAAATATTGTTTTTAGGAGAAACACAATTTTTGTAATTTAGAATTTGAGGCAGAAAAGGATGCAGCCAGGTGTAAACTCCCACAGGCAGGAGCTAATGCTGACTGCTTTGTGTGCTAAAGAGCGCACAAATGAGATTTTAAAGAAATACTTTATATAAAATAACTACAAAGGACACTTGTAATTTGTCACTGCAGAAAAATCAAAAAAAAGAATGTAGAGGAGGAAGAGGATGGGGAAATGATAAAAGAGCACTTAAAACTTTATGAGCAAATATCAGTAAGCTCCTTTGCCCCAGGTTACTTTGCCTTTCTAGAGAGTATTCTATGTTTTCAAGTAATTGATGGCTTTAGATATCTGAATTTTTTTTTTAAATTTTATAAAAACCAAAGCTGACAACTCTGGAACACTAGGAGGATACATACACACATATTAAGAGGACATATGTATATATGTATGTATGTAGCTATATATCAGAAACATATCTATACACAGAGATTTGACTCTTTGAATAAGGCCCCTAAACTGAAATGTAATGAAATCTATAAGTAAAAGCCATTATGTCATAAGTTAAAATACAACAAGCTCAAGATACATAATTCCCTGGAAAATAATATGCTAGAATATATTTTGTTCCCAGAAAAAATTGTATGTTCACTAGAGTATGATATTGAACTATATGTTCATATAGTGGGATAGTGTTTTGCTAATAATTGAAGGACTTCTTTTATTCCTAATTCTCATTCATAAACATCCCATTTAATAGACAGGTAAAGAATTGCATACATTCTATCACAAGCAAGTCATGTAGAAGCCCCCCAAAAGTCAGTTACAAATTTTGTGTTTTGAAATCCAGATCTCTTGCACAGACTAAGGATTTGGAAGTGTGTATAATAAGGAAAACAAGGGCTCCCAGTCTAAGCACTAATCCAGACCAAATAGTATCCCTTCCATAAATGGGTAAGTGGAGACACAAATCAGAGAGAGACTAAGTGCTGGTGATTTCTTGAGAATTAATATTTTTCTACTTCTGCCCTAAATGAATCCCTGGGAAGAAAAAGGCCTAACTAAACCAAGGATAATTGGAATGATAATGATTCTGATGAGGGATATTCTGGTCAGATTCTGAAGAGTCTTTAAACAGAAAGCCTTGGAATTTCCTACTAGACAGCATGATGAATGTGTTAGAATGACTAGATGGCTACAGGATTAAACAATTAGATAAATGGAGTAGCCATTTTCAAACACAGTGGAGTGTGGAGGAAATGGGTTTGAGTGTTTGGTCCATGTTAAGTTTTGAATAGTGAACCCAGCATCTAAATATAGATTTCAACAGCTAGGTGTATACTCAAAAGACTGGTGTGTGGGAGCAAGTGCCAGGCTGGAAAGTCATCATCTTATATATGCAATTTAAAATTATAATATTGGATATAAGTAGTTCATCCAGTCCATGAATGCAGGGGGAAAAAAGACATATGACTATTTTCTGGACAGTCTAACATTACTGGATAGAACTAATAAATAAGAATAAGGGAAGGTAACTTCAAAGTAGCTTTCTGAAGTAGCAGAAAAGAAAATCAAGAAGGAGAAATTTCCAAGGTTCAGTATGTCAAGTATTGTTGATAGATCAAATAAAATGAAGACTGAAATTTTACCACTAGATTTAGTAACATGGCACTCATTATTGTTCTTGGTAGAGACTAGCAAGACATGAAATGGATTTGAGAGTGACTTGTTTTAGAGGAGCTGAGAGGCTTTTCTGATGAATTTTCACTTCTATAGAAGAATAGACAAGAACTGGTGATGAGGAAGTGGGGTAAAGAATTTTTATATTTCTAATGAGAAATAATAGAATATAGAGCAAAAAAATGAATAGATGCAGATCATAGAGGAGATAATTGTTAGGACGGTGATGAGTATGCAAAAGACCATGAGATCGGTTGCCTTAGTTACGAACACTAACAGTTCATGTAACACATGAGAAGATGTAATATATAGACACATTTTCTCCTCGTTTCTCAGAAATTGGAACAAAATACCAAGATTTTTGATAAAATTGTGTATGCAGTTTTACACATATCCTTACATATGTCCAGAATAGCTATTTCATAAACATCTTGCACTAGTATTATTCAAACTCTTTTCAATTATAAAACATTTAGATAATGTCAAGACAAATTATGTTGTAGAGCTTGGCTCTACATCCCAGGAAATTTCATATATTCATTAACTTCACAATCACTAAATGACTTTCTGGTATTTTAGAAGAAAACGTAGATTAAAATACAGAGAAGACTCAAAAAAATAGCTCTCTGGAGACTACCTGACCAAAAATATTTAAATTTTTCAAAGTAGTTGTTCCTCTTATAAAAATAGAATGTTCCATGTACATAGGAAGACAACCCTAGTATTTATTATTTTGTTTGGAAATTCATTTGTTTGCTTTACATGTTATTGGTTTTTAGTAAGAAGACTTCATTCTTAATGGTTCATGGACAGAGGGAGTCACCACTGATGACTTGTAAGGTAGTGAGGAAAATATTCCTTTGGAGTCAGAAGACCAGAAACAAGCCCCAAATCCATGATTTACATTGCTGTGTGTTCTGGGAAGTTTATTTCCTCCCTCACCCTCAGTGCTTCTGCCTGATAAATGGAAATAAAAAGTCACAGTTTTGTAGTTTTCGGAGCCCAGTAAAATGCTAGTTAAAAATCACCAGAACAATTATGATACAATTATTTTAAACCTGTTTTTGACATTTAAAATTAGTCTTTTCTTTTTTCATGTAAATAATTTTCTTCATATTTACTTTAGGTATGATCACATATTTTTTAAGGGATGAAATTAGTCTATGCTAATTACAGAATTTTAAAGGTATATTTAAATAGAGTTAATATTTTGTGTATCGTTAATCCTGGTAAGTTAATTTATATAAAGTTGTTAACTTTTTTTATGTCTTCATAAAAGAAAAAGAGCATCCTAAAGACCAAATAAGACCTTGAAAATTGTACCTCCAAACAGGTTCATGTTCTCATGTGACAAATTTTGATTTACTTTACCAGTATGAACTATAGATCAGTCATTAAGGTCTACCTATTTTAAAAGCAGTTTTTAAACTTTTTAAGTCCCTTCTCAAATGATCTCTGAAAAGTGCCTTCTACACTCCGAGGAAATAAAATGCAGAAATGTTCACATTCATGAGACAATAGCTTTGACTGAATGCTGTAAAATGAAATCTGCTCTTTCAGTTTTTCTTTCAAAAGAAAAATTGCATAAATAATACATTCGAGCCTTGCTATACCAAACAAGCACAATAGCTACTTACAGCTTTCATCAAAATGAAGGCCATCTTTTTCATTTTATTATGGAACCATTAATACAATATCGTCAATGCTGATTGGCTGGAAGGTCCTAGTCTGAAGGCATCATGCCAGATCTCAACCGAGATGCTGCTGTGACCTGTATATGGGATGGAACCAGCCCAATGATAATAAGCAGATCAAATGTGAAAAAGCTAACTTTTTCAATTTGAGGGTCCCTCCTTTTACTCAGGAAATTCACATAAGATCTACCTTCAAAATGTCTCCTAAACACACCTGAGGGACTCAAATAATGAATGAATTATAGAAGGTAATCTATAGAGATAACCACTCTCATTTAGTTTTTGAAATATTAATATTTATATCTCAATTAACCTTTTCACCAGTCTGAGGCATGTAAAAAAAAACAAAACAGAGGCAATATCTGATTGCCTAATTTTCTACCTAGTTTTAGTTCAAACAAGAAAAATTTTAAGGGTGAGGTATAAAAATAATGGAAAAAAAATACTTTTATTACTAGGTTTATATTATCCTTGCTATTCTTGTCCTGATAATGAGACCTGGTTGTTCTTGACATGTTAAAGTTTTTCTCTTAAAGCAAACAGAAGAACTCTGGTTTACAACTAAGGTAAAAAGAGCACATGATAGATAGCCAGAAAATGAGGTTTAAAGGGGTTTACTGGCTTGGGATAAATGTAGTGCTGTAGAAAGAATTTACAAAAAATTCAAACAACAAATGGATCATGGCTTTGTGTTATATGGATTTAGAACGACTTGATTTAATTTCTAATAGAGGAATCAAATAATAGTTTAATGATTTATATAGTTTGTGATTTTTCTTTTTTGCCATCTTGATTTTAAAAAAGTTTTTTCTCTTTTATGATAGTGATTTTTTTAAGTGATTTTTTTTTTTATGTATACAAGAACTGGGACATAGGTCAGAAGTACAGGGCCTGAGAGGGTTCACTAGAGACAAAGTGGGGAACAGAACAGGTAGGTAGACTGAAATACACTACTGAGGGGAGCAGTGGGCAAAACTGGAGAGCTCTGCCATGCTGTTTGTGTCACTTCCTGGCTTGGGATTGAATTCATACTGCAGTGGCTGCTGATGGCTTCATAGTGCTGTGCTTTAACCCCTTGTGCTACCAGGGAGTACCTTCATGATAGTGATTTTCTTTTTCTTTTTTTTTAATATTTTACTTATAACAGCTTATTTTTACATCATGTTGTGCCTTTTTCCATCTCAGTTCTAATCCCCATGGGCTTCCCATCACCAAATCACCGGTGTGCCATCACCCTAGTCCAGGGCACTCCCCTACTCCCCACCACTTTTGGTCCCATTCCCCACTCCACCTCTGTAAAATGTCTCTGGTGGATAGTTGTTCATTATTATTATCATCTTCGCCCCTGGTCCTTTATACTCCTGCTATGAGTGATCATGACGGTGATTTTTAAAGATCCTCTGCCTAATTAAATCTAACCTTAGTTTTATCTTTGCGACATAAAAATACTGTAGAATGCATTAAGACATTCTAGGTAGATAAGAAATTAGTTTAAAACTGTCAGTCTTAGGAATGAGCAAATATGTACTTTGAGACATCACTACATTATAATGTACTGTTCAAGTTTCCACTCAGTTTAATACCTTCTGGCTTCTTCCATCCTATGCAAGCCATTTTAGCTGTCAGTGCCTCAGTTTTCAGTCATATAAAGTTAGAGTGATTCTAGAACCTATTTCATAGGACTATTATAAAGTTGAAATCGTCTAGTACCTATAAAACACCCAACAGCTTTTCAAACAACAGAAGGGAAAGAGTAAACTGAGAATCAAAAAACAGTTACCACTTCATTGTCTGTTGTCAGCATTACATCCTGGTTGGATTCAAGAAAATCCTATTTAGCTACAAAGTCGTACTACTGAAATTGAATTAAACTTGGGGAATTTAAAATATAGTCAGCATCAATATTTGTGTTTTTTTTTTAAACAGGAAAATTAAATCATTGGCAAGTGCCTTTAATTTAATTTTTAATTCTTATCCCTTTGCAGAGTACACATAAAATATTCATTTGTCTTCAATTTCAGTTTGGTAATATACGCTTGGCAATTAAGAACTTGATGTACTGAGAGATAAATGTATTTAGGTTAAGTGTTAGTGCTTTGTATAAAACCTATTTTGCAGGAATTGTATTATATTTCTTACTCTTTGGAAACAGATGAAAAAAAAACCCCTCATTTTCAGAGTTTTGAAAATTCCAATGTGTCCCTCCACTCTTCAGTAAAATCACTGGCATTACAAACTCCACCTTAATTTTACTGTTCAAACACAAAATTCTAAGCACTTACAAGGCCTACAGTGTAATCTTCACTTATTGCATTGATATCACTGATTTGGTCAAGATAATTCTAAGGCTCCCTAAGAGTGGCCTCTGTTGATATCAGATACTGGTATTTAGGCACTAATAATGGATTTAACATTTTCCAATATTAATATCTACTTTGAGAATCAGCTCAAGTTTTCTCACTTTCTGCTTATTCACTTATCTGTCCCTTGCAAAAGAACCACATCCTCGTTATATAAAGCTAAGTGAGTCTTAATAAACTCTCATAAGATGCAAAAAAAGTGTATTTTTACAGATGCAGAATGACACAAAAGTATTATCTACAGTAATGGTATGTGTTAGGTTTATAAAATCAGGATTCCCTATAATTTAATTCTCATCTTGTTTTCCTTATTATCACTTTTCTTTAATTATAACTGTATTCATTACAATTTGGTAATTATTATAAATAATTAAATCAGCATATTTGAATTACAGCAATCTAATATGGGAACCTTGATAATGTTTTAGAGTAGAAGACAAGGGATGTTATTTTATTCAAGGCTTTTGCCTTTTCTTAATAACCATATGAATCATATATTAAGTGAGTAGGTGTTTTTTTGAAGTCACCTTAATAGTTCAAGAGTCCCAGTTAAAGTTTATGGTTCTTGGATGTAATCACAGAAAGTTATTTGAAGCATCAATATCTTAGTCTTTGGTTAGAAATATGTTAGCTTATTGAGATCATACTGGTTTTTTGATGCTAGTCAGCACAGCTATGGCAAGCTTTATTCCTTTGATTAATTTGGAATGAGAAAAATGTTTATGATGCATTAGAATGAACTGTTTACAGAAGAACTATAGCACAGGTATTGAGTTTGAGAAAAGGGAGATTGAAAGTTAGAGACAATCAAAGGACGATGGTTTTGGTGGTAAATTGCTTGAGAAGCCTGGAATGGGGCTCTAAGTGCCTTTTCAGCTATGTAAATCATTATAACCTATTGGTTGAATTTCCAATCTTACTTTCTTATCTTATTTTAACCAAGTTCACTTCTCTTAAGATTGGTTATACCCCAAATTTTATGTAAAATCAGAATTTACCTTCCCCACTAAAGGCATTACTATATATGAAGATATAACTTAAGGGGTTGTATGTAATTAATATGTAGTTCTTGACCTTGAACATGTATAAAGCTGGATATAAATTATAAGGGCTATTGGAGCTTTGGCTAAAAAGGCATCCTATAACTAGCTCAAATACCAGACAATCTGTACTTCATTAGTGTACGATTATTTTCTTTCACCATTCTGTAAAAACTCCCTACTTGCAATTTCCATTGTACCCATATACCCAGATTCATCTAATTGATATTCTCCATGTTTATATAATGACACAATGTTTTCAAACTTTCACATAATCAATTATCCTAATAAATTTGATAAAAATTTTTTAAAGATTTATTTATTTGTACATACAGAACTGGGGTACAGGCCAGAGACTCAGGGGCAGTGAGAGACTTCACCAGAGACAGAGTGGGGAGCAGAACAGGCAGATCAACGAAGTACACTGCTGAGGGGAGCAGTGGGCGGGTCAGGAGAGGTCTGCCACGCCATGTGGTCTCCTCCTGGGGCAGGCGGGGATCGAACTCATGTGGAAGTGGCTTTAGCTTCTCAGTGCAGTGCTTTAACCCGCTGCGCCACCAGGGAGGGCCAATTTGATAAAATTTTTATGAAGGTTATTGAGGCAATAGAAAACAGGGTACATTCTAAATAGTCATTGATATTTTAAGGAAACATTCAGTAGGATGTTTTCCAGTGATTAAAAGTGGTGTTTATTTTAAAATGGGAAAATTATTTTCATAATGTCAACTGAGATTAAATACATCATATATCAAGGTATTAGACTGTTTAGTATACGCATACATATACATTTCTATATATAAGAACTACAACTCTAAAAGAAAAATTGCAGCAAAGTCGTGAGTGAGAAAGAGTAAAGAAGAATGCTAAAACATTAGTGGTGGTGTCAAAATAGTAGGAAGTTTATTTTTCTTTCTATTTTTCTGTAGTGGCCATTCTGTGTTTTGCTTCCATGATTGAAATTATATATGCCTTATTTTTATAAAGGAATATATTTATTTTTAGAAGTGACTATAGTACCCTAATATTTAGTAATTATATATTACTAACCTTATTTTAGTCATTGTTTTATATCTTTAATCTTCAATAATCCAATGCATTAATTTATTGTTGCCATTTTATAGCTGAAGAAATATCAAGTGGAAAATAATTAGACCCAAGTTCCATAATAGGTGGTGACATTAGAATCTTAAACTAGGACATATTGTTTTGATCTATGCTTTACTACTACTGTCATTTTGCACAACTGAAAAGCTTTTATGTTCTTATTTTTAAAATACAAAACTATATTTTGTTTACATACAACCTTGCACCCATTTAAATCATCATTGCTTCCTTCAAATATATCAGTGGGATATAGCACTTTCAGAAAATGTCACTTTCAGTATTTTACAAAAATAGCTACTTCTTGGTAAGATCTTAAAATAACAGAGCTTGTATAAGTCTAACAAAATACACACAAGGTTTGAAGAATGTTATAAAACTACAATGAAAGAGGTCAAATAACCGAACATGGAGATATTCCATGTCTATATTGTAGAAAGGTAGGCTTAGTAGTCTTAACATGTCAGTTTTCCCCAAATTTATCCATATATTTAGCACAATACAGTCCAGATATTGGTAAGATATTTTGTATACATTGACAAACTGATTTAAATGGAGCGAAAGAAGACCAAAACATTTCTTTTTTTTTTTTTTTTGACCAAAACATTTCACATAATATTAACAGAGAGCAAAATCAGAGGAACTTACACTACACTACCTCATGGTTTGCTATAAAGCTACAGTAATCAAAACAGAATGGTATTGGTAAAGAAAAACAATGTAGAAAAGTAGATTTAAAAGAACAGTCTAGAGTACAAGTTTAGTGAATTAATACAAGTATATTGAATTAATCTTTGACAAGTTAACAAAGGCAATACAGTGGGGGGGGAGGGGAAGATGGCCTTTTGATAGATAGTTCTGAAACAAATGGACATACACATACAAAAAGTTAACTTGAATAGAGACCTTTTACCATTCTCAAAATTTAACTGAAAATGGATCGTAGATCTCCATCTAAGAAAATATTTTAAAATAGTCTGAAAGGTATTCATAAAGCTATATGAGAGAATCTAGATTGAATCAGCAATAATTTTTAGATACATCAAGAATACAATCCATAATAAACTTGTCAATAAAATGAAAATACATGTCACAGATTTGAAGAAAATATTTGCAAAAAAATCTAGTAAAAATTCATATAATATATACTTGTTTTCAGCAATTAGAAAACAAGTATCTCGATGAAAAACTGAGTGAGAGAATTAAATAGACAATTCACTGAAGAAGATATTTATGTTGAAAATGGCAATGAAAAGCTATATCATACAATTTGCCTTTATAGGAATACAAATTAACAGTAATAGTTTTTTAAAATGGTGACAGTTGAAAATGCAGACATCATCAAATGATGAAAAAGACTGAAGCTATAGGAACTCTTATTCATTGCTTTTTGGAATGTAAAATGTTACTGACATTAGAAAAGAAGTTTGGCAGTTTTTTAGTTTGGCGGTTTACAAAATTTGATATCTCTCATATGATCCAAAAATTATCATGTGCCTGGTATTTATCCTAAAACACACATGTAGATTTTAGGAATTTATTGATAATTCTCAAAAATTGGGAGCAACAGAGATGTCTTTTAATATATAAATGTATCTATATATACATAAAGATAATGGAGTTTTACTGGATGCTAAATAAATGATAACTACAAAGCCATGAAAAGAGATGGAGAAATCTTAAGTGCATGTTATTAAGTGAAGGAAGACATTCTGAATAGGCTCTGTACACTGTGATTCCAACTATATGCTATTTTAGAAAATTCAGAACTGTAAAAGCATTAAAATTTTAAAAAATCACTAATTAAAAATTAGTGATTCCCAGGGGTTTGGGAAGTAGGATGAGAGTCTGGGAGAGAGATAGGCAGAGGATTTTTCAGGCTGTGAAACTATTCAATATTAGACAATTGTCAGAAACATAGGTTGTCCAATACCCAGATTTGACTTTAATACATACTATAGACTTTTGGGGAACATAACCTGTCGATGTCAGTACATGGATTGTAAGAAAGGTGGGCACACTGATAGTAGAAAAAGCCATTTATGCCTAGGGAAAGGACTGAATGGCAACTGTATCTCTTTTTTTCAATTTTTCTGTGACCAAAACTGTTCTAAAACAAAATTGTTTATAAAATACATGGGACAATCTACTTAGCTGTTCACTTGTTTATTTCCTTTAATTCATATCATATCAATTCCCACAGTCATCATATTTGCCCCTAAAACAAGTAAGATTATTAAGAAATCAAAGGTTTATTATCCAAGGTCATTTGATTCCAAAATGTATACTTGAAACCACCACAAATTCAAAACATTATCAACCAACAGATGTTTCATATATCATCAACCAACACAAAGAATTAATTTTCTGAGGGCAGTGTCATTTTTCTCACTTTAATAATAGAGTTTATTTGGAGAAAACCTCGGATTGACTAATAAATCTAGATGTTATTACAGACCACAAATAATATGTTAAAACGGAGTTTCCAACTTGGGTCCTTGAACCAAATTTGGCCAATGAATAGTTTGTGTTCAGCTACCCTAATATTGGTGGGAGAATTCACATAGAATTTTATATTTCAGGTTATTTGAAAAACTGTACCTGGACCCTGATGGTGGCATCTATGAGTTAACAAACATCTTGTGGGTTTCCTACTTGGGCAGCTCATGGTCTTGTCAGCCCTGTTTATACCATCCCATCTCTCCCCTTCTATTGAGGTTAAGAAGTAACTAGTCTTTAATTGTGTCATTATTTTTCATCTAGTAGAATTACGATAACTTTATCTTGTATCCATGTGAGAAAAGACAAGGCAAGGGGGCCCCAAGTTGCATGAAAAATGGGAATGTTCATTTACTTGTGGAAATGTTGACTATCCTGTGTGTTTTACCTACCAATATAGTATGTCTATATTAAAGTACCATTTAGTTTACTGACATGAAAAAAAAATCAGAACAATTCTGAACAGATTATGGAAAAATGTATGGTAGAAGTTTAATTAACTGGAAAATTCTGATATTTAAACAGCACTTATTTTGAAATGCAAATAAATAGTGTGGTTCTGTAATAAAATGCAAATGTGTATTAACTGACAAAAGTTGCTCTGGCATCAAAGCCTTTTATAGCTGATAAGTTCATAAAGAAGTCTATAGGGGATAGCAGAAATTATGAGTTCCAAACAGAAACAAGTATTTGCAAATAGCAGGCTAGCTGGAAATACTGTTCTGAGTATACAAGATAAACTTGAGAACTTACAGGCTAAAGTATGCAAAAGCTGCCTATTGCAGGGGACGAAAGCAAAATATAAGTAATAATACCTATTTTTGATAACACAAAAGTAATTGGAGGGCATGAAAGGCACAAATTTAGAAAATTAGTAATTTTATGAGAAAAATGCTCATGAGCATGAATAAGGGTATTGCTCTCACACCATCATGAAATGTAAATGTAAACCAGCAGTGTTTTTTAGGAAAGAAAAAAAATACATATATGTTCACTGTTATCATTTGCAAGGTATCTCTTTAAGCTAAAAATATTAGCAATGAAGCACATTAATATACTAAAGAAGAACTACCTAAAAATCCCTCTTGGATATGTTCCCATGCTGGTTTTGATCTTTTTTTTTTTTTGATGAAAGGGAAGCCCTGTTATTAGTCAACTCTGCTTCACAGAAATTAGTGGCTTTGTATGTTACTGAAGAGATGCAGAGATATATAGAGATGCAGAGATATATACATATACATGGGTAAGGATACCCACACACGTACCTGTACATGTATACATACTAAACATTTGGCTCATTTTTCTGTTAAAATTGTTATACACATACAAAAGGATTGCCTGTAATGCATTACCCAATTCTGTTTTTATGTACCAAATTCTTAAACAACAAAAAGGAGCTAGTGTGATGTTGAATTATAAATGGCTGATTATTGAACCAGTATTCAATACAAATAAGGTAACACTGAAAATCCAAATAAGGTAACACTGAAAATCAAAATTCTACAAATTACGAAACTCTTGTGGAAAGCTTTACATGTTTGGAAGTAGCTATATTTGAGAACATCTGTTTTCCATAGTGAACAAAAGAAAAAAAAAAGGCTAAGCATTATTTAAAACTAAAAGACACATTATAACAATATACAAAAGAACCGAATATGACATTGGAATAAGAAAAAAAAAAAAAACAACTTTTGCATCTAAACCAAAAGAGAAATACATTATAACATGATATTATACTCAGGAACTTACCTAATATTTTAATTAAACTAATTGTTTAATTATGTTTTACTTAAATTTTAGCTAAATATTTAGTAAAATGGAATCGCTGATGTTAAATTTGTATAACAGGGCCCTCCCTGGTGGCGCAACAGGTTCAGATGAAGCATTACAAGCTAGCGCAGCTGCTTCAGTCAGAGTTGGGTCCCCTACCTGGGGGGTGATCCACATGGTGCAGCAGACCTCTCCTGTCTCACCAGCTGCTCTCTCCAGTGGTGTACTTTGTTGATCTGCCTCTCTGCTCCCCACTCTGTCTCTGGGGAATCCTCTCACGCCCACACACTTCTGGCCTTTACTTGATTCTGTATGCATAAATAAATAAATCTTAAAAGATATATATATATATATAAACCAAATTAATTTTTGTTGAATGTTATACTTTAAAAAAATATTTATTGACTTATGCATACAGAACTGGGTACAGATGAGAGGTGTGGGGGGGGGTGAGAGGATTCACCAGAGACAGAGTGGGGAACAGAATAGGCAGATCTACTGAAATATATTGCTGAAGGGAGCAGTGGGCAGGTCTACCAGCCTTGTGGGTCACCTCCCTAGTGGGGAATCAAATTTGTGCTATAGTGGCTGTGATAGCTTCATAGTGTTGTGCTCTAACCTGTTGCACCACCAGGGAGGGTCCTGGTTTATATTTTTAGTGGCTGCTTTTTTCATACCATCTAACCAGTTTAACTCATTTAAGTTATCTGGCTTATCCAGATATAGGCAGTTTCAAATAAGGACAGTCACTGTAATTGAAAGAAATATACAGTCTACTAACTTCACTGTTTAGAGAAGGGCCAAAACAACTTGCATATGACTTATTATAATTGTAATTTTATAATGTATACAATATGATAATGTAATAGTTATAACTATTATTTTATAATAGTCATATTTCTGAAGTTACAGAATAGTGTGACTTTATAGAAAAATATGGGAGTAACACCAATATGAGGATTTTGAGTTTCAAAAGTTTTGGAAATTAATATTGTTCAGTTGATCTTTATTAGCAGTCATGATTAGAAGGGCAATTTTAATGCACAGTTGTTGAGCTCCCTTTCTGACGATGGCATTATCTTCTGGAAGATAAAAACGAATTTGATTTTTAGCCCCAGCTGGTCTCAAAATTCACAAGTTTATTGCTCTCATATTGACAATGTGAAAGTTTCTACTTAAAATGATAATAACAATATTGTTTTCTATCCAGAGAGATTTGTCATCTTTCGTATGCGAACATTGCCTCAATTATCAAGGTTATAATGAATTATATTTTAAAGGGTAACATTATCCATGTCTGCTAAAGTAAATTACATGTTATACATAGATTAGATATAAAAAAAAGATATTAAAAGATTATGGAATTACTTCCTCGAGGATCTTTAAAAACAGTCCAGATAGCCATCTGCCCACAGTAGTCTAGGTTGAAGTTTGCCTGAAGCCAGCAGGATGAAGCAGAAAGATAACCTCCAGAGGTTTTCCTCAACCCTGATTTCCTCAGCTGCCACAGCATTGCCTTCCAAAAGCTTTTGCATCTTCTTGGTTCCCTGATGAAGATTCTGGGAAGCACAGATATTTTTTCTTCCTGTAGATATATCACTCCAGTTTTTAAAGTTCTATGTTTCAGTGTAAAAGAAAAGTAGCCAAAATGGAAACATTACCAATATTTAGACTCTGGTTTTAAAAAAAAAATGTCTTCAAGTCTATCCAGGTAAACATTATTGAAAGTTAGGGTAACAGTTAAATTTTTTAATTCTATGTCATCCTTCCTTACTGCAGCCTCATTGCTGAATGATGACATGATTCAGAATTTCAAACAAAATTGAAAAATTGTTCACTATATGTGCTGAAAGAATATTTTTGTACTAAACTTAGACCTATCCCTTTAATGCTAAAAGGAGGCTAAAGTGTTTTCCCCTGCCAAAACACTTTAGGCTCCTAAATAGTCTTAACTCATAAATTAAAATTAATTCAGGGCCACTACATGGGGACAGACAGGTTGGAATCCCAGATGGAGTGGGGTTGTCATACACATAAACGAGTAAGGAAATAGCGCCCCCTGGAGTTGGGCATTGTA
This sequence comes from Condylura cristata, assembly GCF_000260355.1. Classification (NCBI taxonomy): domain Eukaryota; kingdom Metazoa; phylum Chordata; class Mammalia; order Eulipotyphla; family Talpidae; genus Condylura; species Condylura cristata. Next base: position 10,329,773 of record NW_004567137.1, read on the forward strand.
ATAACTGCACAAGTTTTGTGGCTGTCAAGGGGCTAGTCAGATCTGGACTCTACAGTAGTCATTGTTTTCATATTGCTTTGTTACACAGAACAGGAGAACATTTCTTTTAATAACTGTTGATTGTTTAATGTAAGAATTTGATCAGTAGTTAAAAATATATAATGAAGTTTTGAAAGATATGCTCTCTTTTGTTAAAATACAAAGAACATATTTGCCTCTCTAAATCTGGCTAATATGTCGTTCCTGTATGTCTCATTCATTGAAAGTCACTTCTGAGTTACTGGTGGCACTGATAATGTTTTCAACATTCCTAAAACTGTGGTATTTTACAAGTATTTTGATGATTTTGTTTACTTTATAGCGGGAGAAACCACAACATCTATGAGAATGGTTTACAAAAATGATTTTTTTGTTGTTGTTATTTAGGACATGATGATAATTGTTCAGGACAAAGTTTTTATACAGAAAAGTCTGATTATTAAGTAAAATATTGATTAGAGGCTGCAAGGAATGCTGAAAACATTACAAAGAATATGTATAATTCAGTGTATATGTCATAGAGAAACAATGGAATTCCAAGCTTCTTCCTGGTGGCCCCATTGTTAGGATTTGGTGCTTTTTTCAAGAAAAACACTGAAGTGAAGTGTGTATGAGTTATACTAGTCAATGGCTTAAACACCATGTTCAAATAACATTCTTCAATGAAGGGACATGAGAAAACACACTCCCAGAAGCAAAAAAAAA
>NW_004567137.1:10331056-10371056 GCF_000260355.1 Condylura cristata
CTTCTCAGTGCTGTGCTTTAACCCACTGCGCCACCAGGGAGAGCCAAAACCAGATATTTTTATAAGTAATCCTAACTAGAGTTTATTGATAAAGTCATTTATTCTAAGAAGGTATCTCTTTAAATGATTTTTTTTTCAAATTCCAATTTGAAGACAATAAGTTTAATTTTGTTCATAACTATATATTTCATTTTAATAAATCCAAGATAATGAGATACCTGTGGTAACTTTTATACAGATGCAAAAAAAAAAAAAAAAGGCTTTACATGGCTAGAACAGCTCAATGCTTTATTTCACTTAAAATGATAAGAAACATTTATTATATCTCTGATCTGATCTCCGAAGAGACCAGTTATTCTTATTTAAGTTTTATGCCTTTTTTCATAAGCTAGTGAATATAATTATATGACTCATTGCAGCTACTTTACTATTTTCATGTAATGCATATATTACATTCTGCAAATTATTCAATAAATTAACAACATAACTGGCCTCTACTTAAAGGGGGAAAAACTTAAGCATACTACGCTATATAAATCACAAGTCCAGTTTTATATGAATTAAATACATAAGTCTTTACTCTGGAATTTGGGTGAAAACCATGAATAAAGCAAATGTGATGTTAGTTTGGCTTGTACAAAAAAAAATTATTTTCCTTCATGTTTCAGAATGATAAAACATGAGTCAAGTAATAAAAAGTTCTTTACATTTAAGACATCCAATAAGTCTGTTTAGTAAAGTTTAAAACTGGCAGGAGACTTAAGGATTCTATCTTTTTCACTTCTTGTTAAAGATTTCATTGTACTACCGTAAAATGTGTGTGTGTTAAGAAATGTGCAGCTTGTAGTACTCATTTCAAAACCATCTGTGTTTGAAAACAATGTTTGGCACAAGATATAAGAAAAGACAGAGAAAAATTATTAAAATCATTGTGGCAGTGACAGCAAAAAATGGAGAGAGACAGATTCCTTCAGTCTGATCCTTTATGATACTTTTCTAGTTATTACGTATATAAATTTCAATCCCTTAGTACAACTGAAAGGGGAAAAACATGATTATCGTATCACTCAAAGCTTCACAATTTTAAATTCAGCTGAGGTATAAATTCACTTTGTATAAAATAACTTTTAATATTTTGTTCCTTAACATCAGTATTAAATCTTGTATGATTAAAAATTGATTTCCTCTTCCTTAATTTAGGTTTTATTTGCTATTATTTCTGTTCTTAACTCATCTTCACAAAAATATCTCTGTACATTCAAGCAAGGGGCATTTTAAAACAAAAGGTGGTATAGCCATGACACAAAATTGGACATAGTAAAATAAAAAAATGTGAAGGGGAATTGTTGTGATCTTGTGGGCCTCTCAACTTCACAGATAAGCATCCATAAAGTCTCAAGAGAAAAGAAAATTAGGAGGATGAAATAATCAGACATCCTTGGAACCACTTGTTTTAGAGCTTACTTAATGTAATTATTAGCTAGCTGGTAACTAGGACCAAACGGAAGGAGTCCTAATATTTCAGAGCCCTACAAGGAAGACATTTTGCACCCCCCTATTATAAAAACTTTGTAAATTGTTTCTAAAGTAGAAAAACAGGATGCAGGAGGAGCCAGTTTTGCAATAAAAAAAAAAAATGATCGCATGCCTAGCTACGAGAGAGCTCACAAGTTAGCAGGGAACAATTTGGTACCCATATTCACGTATTTCTCTTGTGCTGTAAAGCCTTTAGCGGCTATAAGTAGTTGACAATATTTGCAGAAGAGTTTTGGGTACAAGCAAATGACAGTATTTTCAGAACTTCCCTCTATATCACTCAGGAATAATTGTTCAACCCTGGTTTAGAGGAAAGGGCTTCCTCCTATTGATTGAATTGCCAGCACCTTTCAGTACTCTGCTTAAGAGGATGATAATGTTGAAGAAAGTACTATCAAGCTCTAGACATTTTAAATATCTTACCTCTTCAATATATTTTACATTACTTAGTTCTTAAAGTGTCTATTCTGCCTTTGATACATGTGCTTGGCGCTCATCAGTGCTAATGGGAATTAACAACAAAATGGCTCCTTAATCATTTATCTTACATTATAGAAAGGCATGATTTGCGGACTTGATTAGGGCTGTAACTGAACAAGATATTATAAAGATTTGATTCTCTTTAAACATATCCACTGCAATAATTCAGTTGGAAATTTATTACATTATTTTCTTCTCTTGGATACTTTACCATTCTGACCATTATTTAAGCATATAACCAAAGTCGTGTAAAAATAAGTTGAAGGTGTTTAAATACTGATTGTTTATAAAAGTAAAGCTATGTATTTGACATTTATTTAGTATACCTTTGCATATCAGTTTATAATACTTACTGTTTTTGAAAGTGAAGAATTTCCTATTTATCCAAAAAATGTTTTGTGATTTTCCCTAGTTTTTATTAGGTTTGAGTTTTTTTTTTTTTTTAAGAAACATACTTTTAGAAAACCTTACATTTGTGTGACACACATTTATAAATTCAAGCTGAGAAAAACACTAATCTATATAAATAGCCATAGGCAACACAGTGCAAAGCAAATTAAGAGCTGGGAATTTCAGTGGATCTCTATCATCCTGGTCCTGATTATCTCAGCCTACCTAGTTTCCATGTGGCTTCTTGCTATCTTTATCTCACTGCCATTCTCCACCCAAAGGATACAAGTTTACTCCCCCAAAGACATTTCTGATCCTACCAAGTTACTTTATTTTACAACCCAAGCCAGAAGTTGTTTGTGCAGAAATGTTTGTTTCCAATCTTGAGTTTCAACATTTTTTGAACCAACACAATGTGATAGAATTGAAATAAGAATGTAGATTTTAGATGATATGGACTTAGGAGTTGCATATTTTTTGTTTTTGTGTTCATGGAGAAGTTTGTGTGTGTGTGTTTTTACTTAATGTCTTTAACACCCTTTAAAATGTCATATAATTATGCTTTTATGTATTTATTTTAAGATTCATTTATGCATACAAGAACTGGGGTACAGGCCAGAGGTTTGGGAGTGAGAAGAATCACCACAGAGTGGAGAGCAGAACAGGCAGATTTACTGAAAAACACTGCTGAGGGGAGCAGCAGGGTCAGGAGAGATCTGCTGCACCATGTGGGTCATCTCCCTGGCGGCGAATCAAACTTGTGCTGCAGTGGCTGTCTATAGCTTAATAGCGTTGTGCTTTAACCCACTGCACCATGAGGAAGGACCCTAATTATGCTTTTAAAAAGGAAGTAAGAGTAAAATTTATATGTGGATTTTGGAAATTAAGAATCAAGATTAAAATAGCATATAGATAAAGATATCAAATTTCCCCTACTCCTTTATACATCTAAAACAATTCCAAGGATCAAATAGAATAATTTTGAAATTATAATAATTGGTTCTAGTGCTCATCAGAAAAGTTGGTATAAAGAGTGTTGAAAAAATTACAAAGACACAGTGATTTCTAAAATATATAAAAAATGTTAATATACATTAAAATGTACAAAACCATTAAAACACATCAAAATTGTGATGCTTAATACATAATAAAAGATCCATGACTAATGGAGAAAGGAGAGTATGTTTAACAAGTGATATTGGAAAACTAAATGAATATTTAAGTTCTATCACCTCTGACCCCATGCACAAAAGTTAACTTTAAGTTGTTTGAATACTTACATATAAGACCTGTAACAAGTATATATTTAGAAGAAAACATGAGCATTATCTTTCATGACAACAATTATTTAGATGTTTTTAGAGATTGAGCCATAGAGTATCTGAAATAAATGCAAAAATAAACAATAGGGATTACCACAAATTAGAAAGTTTTTTTTTTTTTTTATTCATACAGAACTGGGGTACAGGCCAGAGACGCGGAGGGTGAGAGGATTCACCAGAGACAGAGCAGGGAGCAGAACAGGCAGATTGACGAAGTACACTGCTGAGGGGAGCAGCGGGCGGGTCAGGAGAGGTCTGCCACGCCATGTGGACTCCTCCGGGGCGGGGATCGAACTCATGCGCAAGTGGTTTAAGCTTCTCAGTGCAGTGCTTTAACCTGCTGCGCCACCAGGGAGGGCCCAAATTAGAAAGTTTTTATATTGTGAAAATATAACCAGGTTGAAAAGACTTCCTATTGAATAGGAGAAAATATTCACAAATTACAGTTAATAAAGGAGTTGTGTTAACCAAAATAAACAAATAGCTCAATCAATTACCTGTTTAAAAAAATACAACCCATATAGTAAATGAACAGCAGATCTGGACAGACTGCACTCCAGAAAGAATACCCAAAGACCAATAGGCACATGGACAAATGTTCATCGACCAATAGGCACATGGACAAATGTTCATCATCTTGTGGTTAAAACCACAAGACGGAGCTACCTTCTCCTACTCATGAGATTGGCACATATTAAAAAAGACCCCAAGTGCTGGAGAGAAAGCAGAGAGAGTAATTCTATGATGCCATCGGTAGGAATGTAAACTGGTATAGCCAGTTTGGAAAGCAACCAAGATTTACTTTTCGAAAGCTAAAAATAGAAATACCATATGACCAGCTGTCTTATTCTTAAACATGTATTTGAAAACATGAAACCATCAATTCAAAAAATACATGCTCTACATTTTTTATTTCAGCGTTATTTACAATCACAAAGAGAAGGTAACAATCTGAGTGCCCACTGCTTATACATTGGATCAAGAACATAGGAAAAGACAAAACTGTTGCCATTTATGGCAAATGAAAGACTTTGAGGGAATCACGTAGTAAAGCTAGTTAGAGTGACAAGGACAAATATTGGACATATACATAGTGTATGACTGAAGAGAGTAAAATAATTAGATACTAACAGATACTAATAAACAAAGTGAGGTTTCTTAGATTAATGAGGAGAAGTTGATAGAAAGGGTCAAAGTGGTATGAGATGACAGTGGAGAAAAAACTTTACAACTCTTATTGAATCCCTAAGAACTCAAGAAAAATGACGAATGACTAAAAAATTAGGTTGATCTCATTAGTATAGTAATACATTTTTGTGCAAAAAAATATTAGAGAGCACATATAAGAGGAAGTAAAATAATGGATTTTAGTATATTAAAATCAATAATTATTAATGCCAACATTAGCATAAATTAAAGTTGACTAATGTACTTCTTAAGCATCTATAGGAATTTTTTAACATTACCACAGTTGACATATGGGAATGATAATTGTTCATCGTAGAAAACTGTCCTCTGTAAAGTTGAATGTTTAGCATCATACTTGTTTTCTGCTAAGAGGCTAATATTATATCACAAAGTAGAGCTAACCAAAAAATATCCAAGTTGACAAATACCCATGATGGGTAAAATCACCTACAGTTGAGCATCTGTGTTTATAAGCTCTTCCCTCTTTCTCTATCTCTCCACTCCCCTCTACTTCCCTTGCAAATTACTCATGTACAGTTTGGGAAGTTTGTTATGTTGAGTGCTCCATATTTTGCATGGTGCCCATTGCCTCCTCTGATGTAATGTAACACATCCTTTCCTCCTCTTTATGTCTACCAAGTGTTGATTTTAAAGGAATGTTCACATCATCTGTGGCTGAACACATTATTTTTCCCTCTCTCATTTACAAATCAATTCAGTCCTTTGTCATGAAATTTCCCATGGCTTTCATACATAGCACATATGTTCTTTCTTCTCACCAAACTACTCTGGTTTAGGCCACAGTCTCTCACCTTGATTAATGACACAGCTTCCAAACTGGTCTCTGTTTTTCTAATCTTACCACATTCTAGTCTCTTCTTCAGCCAGAATGATTTCCTAAAATGTACACTTCATTATGCCAAGCAAGCCCCTGTATCTCTCCTAAAACACTTAAAAGCCTTGGATGTCTCTCCATGGCCCCAGGGTATTGTCTGAATCCTGCCTGGGGCTTAATCAGTCTTTTGTGATTGGACAGCCTTTCACTTCTCAGAGTTCCTTTCTGTTCCCACTCTATTTCCATGTAGTGTTCCATAATTTGTCTTTATGTCTGTATGTGCCGTAAATAATGCATATTATTATTGTATGTTTAAAAATTTGCATAAAAGTCATCTTCCTCCTGTGCAGCTTCAACTTAGATTTTTTTTAGATATACTTCTTAATTCAAGTGGATTCAACTCTTTAACTACCGTCTAGTCCTGTTTAAATAAAACTGTCCTTCAATGTTTCTGTTTCTGATAACTGACAAAGTAACTATTCAAAAAGTGATGATGTGTTTGAAGGTTAAACATAAATGAAATAGTTTACAAAATTAAATATCATATAGGTACAATGATAAGGGATTTTTATTTACTTTTATTAATTTTTTAACTTATATCATCATAGTCTCTGTAGTTCTCCCATTACCATATTACCCATTACCCATGAACTATCACCATATTCTCTTGTGCTTCCCCCTCCCCTACTCTGCCCACCTTCCCTCCCTCTCCTTTGCTATAAACTTCAATTCTATAGTCAGCTTGCTAATTTTGACTTTTCCCTGACCTTTTGTTTGGTTTCTCTATATTAACGATGAGTTTTAAAGAAAGACAAAGTGCTTCTCAAGAGTTAATGCTTACAATGTTCTTTTCTATTAAAAAAAATGTTTATAGAAAATCTCATTTGAACAAAGCTAGTTTTACAAACTTGTAATCTCTTCTATTTGTGGTGGTAATTCCTAAACAACATTCTGTATTGCACAGTACATGTCACTAAGAATCTCCAATAATAGGATAAAATGCAAAAAAAAATTGAATGTAGATCTATATTATAATAAACATTTGCCATATAGCACACTTAGAGATAGATGAACCATATTTTTGCAAATGTAAACAATGTAAAATATGGAACAACTTCAACTATTGGAAAATATGCATTATTTTTAAAATAAAAGCGCATTCTTTCCATGATTTAATAACACTAGTGGATAGATTGGTAAATAATCACAAAGAACAAAGTGCTTTGGGAATGTCCTCATTAACTGTCCTTCCAGTCTTTTAACACAGCATTTTCTATAACCTCAGAACACCTTAACTTCTATTTAATTTACTTGTTTAACCCTTAAACATAGGAGAACAAAAATATATATCACATTAGGGAAAATAAGAATTCTTCTTTAGCATCCAACATGGAACTGTTCATTTCCATGAAATTATCATTTAAGTAAAGAGGAAAGTTTACTGAATAGAATAAAAATCATTGGCAACAAAAGGAAAATGAAGGCAGATATTCAATTTTTTTTTTAAGATTGAATGAAATAAAAAATGGTGAAACCTGATAAATTTCAGATTACAGTATGGTATACTTTTGATTATTCTGAGCTTGTTGATAGCATCCACTCAGAGCCTTTATGTTTTATTCATGTGTTAGACAATCACTATTGACAATTAGCACCTACTAATTCCAGTTCTGTTGACTTAAAAACTCCTTTCATTTACTTAGATTTACTTGACTTTATTTACAGAAAAGACCTTTGAAAACCAAACACTTAACCATACATCTAGATTTTGGGGGAAAAAATGAAGAAATAAGTCTTGTACATGATCAAGGGGAATAAAAATTTGCCAGCATCAAGTCTATTACAGATAACTATTGAATGAAAGAATGAAGATAAATGAACTGACAAGCAGGCAGTTAGGTAACTATTTTGAAAAAGAGCATCTTGCCTTTAATATAATTAAGTATTTCAAAGGATACTTAATTAGTAATAAAAAGCTTTTTATTTTACCAGAAATTATTATAATACTGGCTTAGCTAGCTGATTCCTCCTATAATTCAGTGTCTTTCCCCACACTACCAAAAGAAGTTATTCTGACAAAAGTTATTTAAACCACTCATACAATAAAATCCTAAAGTTGTCTTTAAGTTTATACCAACTGCCTTGGCCTTCAAGATACATATTTTGAACTTTAAGCTCTATAGCAAACATATCTTAAAATATATAGTAGTCTGAAACTCATTCTAGCAATAAACTTGTTTCCCTCAAAACCTAATTTTTTTAACCTCTATTCTCTCTCTAAATTAATCTGATTATCTTCTGAGTATAGTTTTCATTAGGAAAATTGTATCCCTTGATTAGGGACCAATGGAATGATGCTGCAAGGAGAGGTTGACGTTAGAAAAACAAGCCAGAAAATACGAGCGCTTTTCTTACCCCAATATTGTATTACTATAATCTGGGGATCTTTGAGAAAATACATATACCCATGGAAACACCCACTACTGCTCTTATTTAATGTTTCTACATCATTTGCTATGTGCCAGAGATCATGTTAGTCAGCTGGGATAAAATGCTGAGTAGATCTGGTCTGGTCTGCCCCCTCACCAATATTTTAGTCTATGTTTAGAAACAATTCAATAGACAATTATTTTTTAGGATACTAAGCACAATAATATAAAATAGACACATGACTGTCACAGCCCAAGCAGGTCAACAACCTCAGATTCAGAAAGTTGGGAAGGTCTCTGAAAGAAGAAAGGAGTCCTAAAAGAATTAGTCAAAGCAAGGTGAAAGGAGTTATCTGTGTAGAAGGAGGTGTGTATGCAAACCTTGGAGGCGAAAGGAGATGTGGTCCAGTGAGGGAACAGAAGCTGTTCAATGTAGCAAAACCTAGGTGCAAGTTAGAAGAAAGTAGTGAGATTTGGAATTGGAGAAGAAAGCAAAATCCATTTCATAAAGCTCTGAAGAGAAACATTCCTTACTTAGGTGCACAGCTGTCAGTTACGGGTTTTTTAGGTTATTGCCTTGGTAATCATGGTGACAGGGAGAAAAAAACTATTTCAGTGAGAAAAAAACTATCATTTTAAAATCCTTTTTAAAAAAATTCAATTTTGTTAGGCCAAAAATAGCCACGCTTTATCTCCACAAAGCATTTAACCAGAAATCATGAAATCAGTAAATTCTTCTAAATTTCTATTCACAAGCTTTTGTTGTTTGTTTTATAACTACATTGTCCCAAAAAGGCCCTGAAACTGAGTAGGAATTCTTAATGGATTACTCACTACCTTGTTCTCCCACCAGTAACCAAACTGTGAACATAAACTTAGTCCTTTTCTTAATTCTTGATGCTATCAGTACTTCACACAGATATCCAAATACAAAAGTCTCAGTGTTTTCCTTCTAAATATTGTCAGGATTTGTCGTCTCCTTTTAATTCTTTTATAATTTTCCTGGCTATGGCAGAAACAATTATGACCCTCCAAAGATGTTTGCCTCGTTATCCCTATGATATGTAATTATACTCCTTAAATGGCAAAAAGGACTTTGCAATCTGATTAAGGTCAAGGATCTTGAGACAAGGCCATTTTCCTAGATTATCCAGTAGGCCCAATTTAATCACAATTTAATCACCTCTTCAAGCTGTAGCTAGAGAAAAAGATGTGATTACAGTAGATGTTCATAGAGATGTTCCACTGCTGATTTTAAATATGGAGGAAGAGACCACAAAATGAGGCAGCCAATGAACAAGTGGAATTTATTCTAGGGACACAGGGATGATTCAAAATAAAAAAAAAATCACTCATTATAATTTATTACATATCTGTGTCACATCTAACAAATAGCTCCTACCCAAAATATATAAATAACTCATGCAGCTCAACAAAAGAAAGTAACGAAATCAAGAAAACAGGGGGGAAGGCCTAAAAGCCAAATAGACACTTCTCTAAATAAGACATATGTATGACCATTAGACACATGGGAAAAAATGCTCACCATCACGTGTCATTAGGGAAATGTAAGTAAAAACCACAATGACAATGGCCCACATCAAAAAGACCAGAAATGACAAGTGTTAGACTGTAGGGAAAGTGATACAGTCATACACTGAAAGTAAACTGATCCAGCCCTATCAAAAACACTATGGAGGTTACTCAAAATACTAAAAATGGCTCTACTAAGTGACCCAGCAATTCCACTCCTAGGTATCCACCTGAAAAGTTTATATAGAGACACATATTCCTGTGTTTAATGTAGCCCTATTGATAATAACTAAGCTATGGGATCAGTTTAAGTGCCTAACGATGGAGGAGTAGATCAGAAAAGTGTGGGGTATATATTGAAATGAAATAATATGCAGCTATGAATAAGGATGAACTTTTGCATTTGTTGCAGCATTGGTGGAACTGAAGGGGATTGTGCTAAGTGAAATAAGGGAGAAGGAGAAAGAGAAAGACCCAATGGTCTTACTAATATGGAAAGTACAGAGAAATGTAACAAAGGGCGAGTCAAAATCAAACCATAATAATCTCTTAACATCAGACTGCAAAATAAGGCAACTAGAGGTGGAGGGAGGCACAAGAGAAGTGGGAGAGGGAAGAAGAGCCCATGGAACTTGGCAAAGTATTGTTAGGATGCTGGTGGTAGGCAGAGGATGAAAATACACATTTGTAAAGCTTTAAACCTATCCCCCCAATGCCTACAATGATGTAAACCTGCACTACCTCAATAAATGTAAAAAGTCAAAATTAATAAACTAACAATGATTAAAAGCTGAGAATTTTCTCCAGGAGCCTCTAGAAAGGAATAACTTGACAAGACCTTGTTTATATATATTAATAGATTAAATATTTTTGGGTAGTTTCAGATTTAGAGTAAATTGAGCAGAGATTACAAAGAATGCCCACTAATTCCATTCTTTACCCTTCTCTTTCTTTACCCTTTTCTAAATTTTCCCTGCTATTAATATTTCTCGCATTAGTGCAGTACATTTATTTCAATGGATGTACCACAATTGATACGTTATAATTAAAGTCCACAGTTCACATTAGGATTCTTTGTGTAGTACCCCTTTGTGTTTTGACAAATGTATGATGTCATGAATTCACCATTAAAATACTATTCATTGATCTATAAATTCCCTATGCTCCATCTATTCAACCTTCCCATCCTCCCCCCTTGAAACCTGGGAACTACTAATTTTTTTATTATCTCTATAATTTGCCTTTTTTCCGAAAGCCATGTAGTTGTAATTAGACAGTCGTCTAAGTCTATTTCCTTTCACTGAGCAATATGCATTAGAAATTTCCCATATCTTTTCATGGCTTGGTAGCTCATATCTTTTTATTGCTTGATGCTTTTCCATTGTATTGCTATATTGCAAGTTTTTTTAACCCATTTATCTTTTAAGAGACATCTTGGTTGATTCAAATTTTTAGCAATAGCTAAGAGAACTGCTATAAATATTTGTGTGCAGATTTTGTATGAAGATGTTTCTAGCTCTTTAGGTAAATATTTAGGAGTACATTTCTGGAACATATTTAAAGACAACTTTTAACATTATAAGAAACTGTCAAACTGGTTTCTAAAGTGAGGGTCATATTGTGCATCCCTCCCTGCTATTTCTCTATAGCTATGCAAGCATTTGATATTACCTGCTATTTAAAATTAAACCATCCAGTAAGCTACAGTAGTAGTATCTCATTATGATTTTAATGGATGATCCTTTACAACATAAAATGTTGAGTATTTTTTCAATGACATTATAGCCATCTGTAGATCTCTTTGGTATTTTGTTCAGATTTTTGCCTATTTTTTAAATTGGGTTATTTGTTATCTTACGGTTGGGTTTTAAAAGTTCTTTGCATATTTGGACAGAAGTTCTTTATCAGGCATATATTTTGCTACTATTTTCTGCCAGTCTGTATATTGTGTTCACATTCTTTCATGTTGTCTTTCACAGAGCAGTTATGTTCAACTTGCATTTAATATTTTGCTGTTTCCTGTATCATCCTTATCACTGCTATATCTAAAACTCATTGTCAAACCCAAAGACACCTACATTTCCTGTGATGTTATCTTCTAAAAGTTCTGTGGCTTTGTATTTTACATTTAGATCTATGACCCCATTTTGAATTAGTTTTGTGTAAGATGCATGGCCATCTAGATTATGTTCTTTATATTGGAAATCCTATTGTTCTAGTATAATTTATTTAAAAAATAAACAGCCCTCTATTGACTTGTTTAATTGTCAAATTTGATTGACTGTGCTTTTTTGTGATTATTTTGTTGCTCACTATCTGTGACCTAATTGTCTATTCTACTACCAGTACCACACTGCCTCCATTATTGAAGTTCTCTGGTTTTGAAGTTAGGTAAAGTTCCTTCTCCCACTCAGATTTCTTCAGTATTGCATTGGAAACTAAAACTGCTAGGATTTTCAGTAGTATTGCTTGTATGTATTCAAGATAGAAGAACTTATATGTTAATAATGTTTGATTTTTATGATCAAGTACAGAAAAATGTCTCTTATTTAGTATTTGATTTTATTCATTAATGTCTTCACATTTTCCTCATTTAGATCATGTACATATTTTGTTAGATTTATATCTATTTTTTTATTTTGGTGATAATGAAATGACATTGTTTTTAATTTCAATTCAAATTGTTCATTCCTTATTAAGAGGGAGGCAACTGACTTTTGTAAATTAACTTAATATTGTGCAGTTTTGCTATGTTCACTTACTAGTTACAGGATTTTTTGGTTTTGATTTTTTATTTCCTGCATACAAAAATTCATGTCATCTGAAAACAAAGTTTTATATCCTCTTCAATCTATTTACTTTTTCTATTTAATTGAATTAACTAGAGCTTCAGTGTGGTGTTTAATGGAGGTGGTGAAAAGAAACATCCCTGGTTTTTCTTATTCGTTCATGAAAAGCACGGAGTTTCCCACAACTAGGTATGATCTTAGCTCTAGGCTTTTTGCAGATGTTCTTTATTCAGGTGAATAAGTTGCCATGATTTCTAGTTTGCTGAGAGTTTTATGAAAAGAATGGAAGACTTTGTCAGGTACTTTTCAGCATTTATTGTTTTGATTATAAAAGTTATCTTTTTTTTAAGATTTATTTATTTATTTATATAGAACTGGGGTACAGGCCAGAGATGCGGAGGATGAGAAGATTCACCAGAGACAGAGTGGGGAGCAAAACAGGCAGATCGACGAATTACACTGCTGAGGGGAGCAGCGGGCCAGCCAGGAGAGATCTGCCACGCCATGTGGTCACCTCCAGGGCAGGCGGAATCGAACTCATGTGGAAGTGGTTTAAGCTTCCCAGTGCTGTTCTTTAACCCGCTGCGCCACCAGGGAGGGCCCAAAAGTTATTTTCTTTAAAAGGAAAAATACTAGATGGTTTCACTCATAGCAGGAATATAAAGGGCCAGGGGACAAAATAATAATAATAATGAACATCTATATACCAGAGACATTTTGTGGGGGGTGGAGTGGGGGATGGGACCAAAAACAGTGGGGGGAGGGAAGCCACTGGACTATAGTGATGACACACAGGTGAATTGGTGATGGGAAGCCCACGGGGATTATAACTGAATGGATAAAGAAACAAAATTATATAAAAATAAACTATTATATTATTTAAAAAATAAATAGTGGGGGAAAAAAAGTTTTCTTCTTTAACCTGTTGCTGTAATTGAGTGCATTAATTAATTTTCAAGTATTGAGCCGGCCTTGTATACCGGGAATAAATGCCACACGGTTGTGGTACACAGTTCTTTTGGGAGAGGTTGATGTTTAGGCTTGCTAATATTTTATTGAAGTATTTTATTTTAACATTCATGAGAGCTATTATTCTGTAGATAGATGTATGTATGTGTATATATGTATGTGTTTGTATGTGTATAGTGTTCTTGTCTGCTTTTGGTATCAGAGTAACATTGACCTCACAAAATGAGTTTAGAAGCATTCTCTCTTCCTCAGTTTCTTCGAAGAGCTTGGAAAAGATAGGTATTTGTTTGTCTTTGAATGTTTGATAGAACTTACTAATGTAAGTTCTTTTGTATTTGGGGAGACTTGATTACTTTTTAAATGCCCTTGCTTATATTTGGACTATTCAGATTTTCTATTTCTTCCTGATTCAGTCTTTCTAAAAAGAAAACTACAGAACAATATCCCTAATGAACATGAGTACAAAAATCCTCTTAGGAAAATGAATTCTACAATACAATAAATGGATCATATATCGTGACCAAGTGAATTTATTCCAGGAATGCAAAAATGGCTCAACATAAGCAAATCAGTCTTTTGACTGGTTCATATCAACAAAAGAAATGATAAAAATAATATCGTTTCAATAAATGCAAAGAAAGCATTTGACAAGGTTTATTATCCTTTTATGATAAAATTCACATTAATATGAAGAAAGAAGGAATATACCTCAGTATAGTAAAGGCTATATATGCTAAACCCATAGCTAAACAAGAATGTGTGCTCACCACTACTGTTAGATATAGTTTGGAAGTCCTAGCTAGAGCAATTAGGCAAGAGAAAGATATAAAAGTAACCCAAATTGGAAAAGAAGTAAAACTGTTACTATTATCTGAAAAGTTGATAATATACGTAGAAAATAATGAAGACCTCACTAAAAAGCAATTAGAAACAATAAATCATTACAGCAAAGTGACAAGCTTTAATATCAATATACCAGAAAAAAAATCTGTAAATTCATAATGCAAGTAATGAATTAGATGAGAAAGAAATCAAAGACACAATCCTATTTACTATTGCATTAAAAAAAAATAAGCCTGGGCTCTCCCTGGTGGCACAATGGGTTAAAGCACTGCACTATGAAGCTCTCAGAAGCCACCACAATGTGAGTTTGATCCCCAGCCAGGGAGCTAAAGCATATGGTGTGACAGACCTTTCCTGAAACACCCGCTGCTCCCCTCAGTAGTGTATTTCAGTAGTTCTGCCTATTCTGTCCCCCACTCTGTCTCTGGTGAATCCTCTCACCCACCACACCTCTGGCCTATACCCCAGTTCCCAGCTGGAGATTGAGTTTATGCTGCTGTGGCTGCCGGTACCTTGATAGTGCTGAGACTTAACCTTTTGCTTCACCAGGGAGGCCTCCTCAATGGCATTTTTAAAAAAAAAATCATACAGACATTCCTGCAATTTATGTGAAATCATAAAAGATTATATTACAAAGCTTTAGAAATCAAAATAGTATGGCACTGGAATAAAAATAAACACACCACACTTCACACTTTCAAATAGAATTAAGACCAAAAATAAAACCACACTTATGGGATATATAGAAAAGGAGAAAAAATATACAGTGACTTAAAAAAAAAAAAAAACCGCTTCAACAAATGGTGGCCTAACACTCGACCACTATCTCACAAACCACTCAAAATGAATTTAAGTCTTGAATGTAAGAACTGAAACCATAAAATACAACTGTCAGAAGTTGTATGCTTCTAAAATTCATCCATTTCTGCTGTTATGCAATCTTGGCATAAAGATTTCATAGAAGTCTTACCTACTGTATTTCTGAGATATTTCTTGTAACTTATTTTTTATTTCTGATTCTATGAAAATGTCTCTATTTATTTATTTTAGTGAATTTACCTGAGTTTATTTTATTTATTTTTCAAAGAACCAGATTTTGGTTTCATTGAGCTTTTATTGTTTTTTTTTTTTTTTTAGATTTTATTTCATTTATTTCTGCCACACTCTATTATCTCCTTCCTTCTAAGCACTTTTGATTTTCTTAGATCTTCTTTTTTTGAATGTCCTGAAGCATAGTTATTTTATTGATTTGAAGTCTCTTTTGTTTCCTTATATAGCCCTGTATTGCTTTATAGTTTAGAACACTGATTTTTCTATGTCTCATAAATTCTAGTAGTTCATGTTTTTATTTTCATGTGTCTCCACATATATTTTTATTTAATTGTCCTTTGATTTCCTCATTAACTGAACTGTCACTCAGAAGCATATTGCTCAGACTACAGATATTTGAGTTGTTTCCCTCTTATTGTAGCTGATTTATAGCTTTATACCATTGTCATCAAAGAAGATAATAGTATGACATAGTCTTGATGAATTTATTGATACTAGATTTATGAACCACATTATAGCATGTGGCCTGTCATCAAGAATATGCCAGTGGCACTGGAGAAGAATATGTAATCAGCTTTTTATTGTGCAATGCCCTGTGAATGTCTAGTAAGCCCATGTGGTCTAATTCATCTGCTAACATTGTTTCCTAGTTTATTTTATGTCTGATTGATCTGTCCATTTGTGAAAGTGAGCTGCTGAAGTCCCCTACTACTATTGCTTTGCTGTCAATATCTTTTTAGGTGTGTTAATAATTGTGTATACATTTTTGTGTCCCCTGTCCTGAAATTGTAGCTTTGGGCATTTCTTTCTACCCACCTCCTGTTCATTGAAGTGTGAATCTTGTCTTTGTCTTCTGTGTAATCTTAGTTTCTAGTGTGAAAGACATGTTTCAGATTTACTAAATTGTAGAATCTTCATGTGGGTTTCCTCTGATCCATTTTTAAATGTCCTCTCAGAAACAGAGCAATGAAACTACTCTATCACCAAATGCATATTTCTTTATCCTTCATTTTTTATTCCATATTAAATGTTATGCTTTTTATTTTCCTTTGTTAACAATAGAGGTGTGTGTGTTGTTTTGTTTTAAGATTTATTTATGCATACAAGAACTGGAGTACAGGCCAGAGATGCAGGGAAGTGAGAGGATTCACCAGAGACAGAGTGGGGAGCAGAGCATGCAGATCTACTGAAGTACACTGGCGAGGGGAGCAGCAGATGGGTCCAGAGAGGTCTGCCACTCCATGTGGGTCACCTCCCAGGCTGGGGGGTCACTTCATAGTTCTGTGTTTTTTTGTTTTTTTGTTTGTTTTTAAAAATTTATTTCTTTGTGTATACAGAACTGGGCTACAGGCCAGAGGCTCAGGGGCGGTGAGAGGCTTCACCAGAGACAGAGTGGGGAACAGAACAGGCAGATCAACGAAGTACACTGCTGAGGGGAGCAGCAGGCGGGTCAGGAGAGGTCTGCCGCCCCATGTGGATCTCCTCCAGGGCAGGCAGGATCGAACTCATGGGGAAGAGGCTTTAGATTCTCAGTGCTGTGCTTTAACCCGCTGCACCACCAGGGAGGGCCATAGTTCTGTGTTTTAAACTGTGCCACCACAGGCCCTTTATTTTAATCTCCATCTTATACTAAAAGTAATTTCCTTGTAAACAATGTAACATGTATGCATGTATATGTGTGTGTGTGTGTGTGTTTTATTTTCTCTGTCAGGTCAGTCTTTGTACTTTTTTTTTTTTTAATCATTCTTCATTTTGTGCATTTTTCCATCTCAGTTGTAATCCCCATGAGCCTCCATCACCAATTCTCCCATGTGCCATCACCACAATCCTGTGCACTCTTTCCACTCCAGCTCTGATCCCATTCCCCTTGCCACCCATGTCTTTGTCTTTAAATTATCTTCTTAGAAATTTTATCTATAAAGTATCAATATAGTTGAATTTATGTGTGTGTGTATATACATATATACATATACATATATATGTACATATATATACATATATATATGTATATACACACACACTTCTATTTGCTAGACTGTTTTTTCTTTTTTGCTTTATATTTTCCTTTTTCTCTCTCTCTTTTAAATTGAGCATCATGTACATTTTTATTTTTTGTAATTTCTTTGGATTTCAGTAATACTTCTGTTTTTATACTTTTAATGATTTCTCTAGAGTTTGCTGTATACATTGAATCTACTTTCTGAATCTACTTTCTGAATCTACTAAACTGAATCTACTTTTAAATAATACTATATCAGTTCAAATCTTGTACAGGTATCGTATACCAGAGTATTTCCAGTTCTTTCTTCCAGTCCCATGTAACTTTTATGTCGTTTGTTTCACTATCTGTAAGTTATAATCATCCCAAACATCATTGCTATCACTATTTTGAACAATTTTCTATAACCTTAATTAAGAGAAATTTAAAAGACTTTCTTTTAGCCTCTTTTATTCATTCTTTAATGCTTTCATTTATTTACTTAGCTATGACTTCCTGAGTTATATTGTTGTTGTTGTTTTTTCTCTAAAGAAGTTGTAACTTTTTTTTTTTGAAAGAAGGGTCTACTGATAAAAAATTTCATATTTTGGTTGAGAGGACATTTTTATTTCTCCTTCACTTTTGAATGTTTATTTCAATGGACACAGAATTTTTGGTCAGTGGGTATTTTTATCTTTCAGTGCTTTAATATTTTATCTCCTCTTGTTTTTATGGATTGTGGCAAATCTTAATTTTAACCAGTAAGCCCATTTAAGGCATTTGAACTGCAAGAATGCAGCATAATAAATTTGAGATGTTATAAGTTACAACATTTGTGGTAAGTTTTAAGGGCAGAGGTAGAAAGCTACCACGCTAGTGCAAGTCTCTGATGTCTTTAGTTTAAGTAGCCTCTAACTGATCATCATATCTCAAAGTTTATCGGTTTCAAATCTATGTTCAATACTGCTGTCAGTGATGATCTAAAACTAAAATTTGACAGTGACTGAAGATTCTTCTTTGGACAACAAAATAAAGATCACCTTTGCAATGTGAAATGTTAAGTCCTCCCATGTTCCGGCCCCACCTGCCTATTTATCTTTAGTTTTCCTTATACATTCAATCTGTTTTGTTCTACAATACCAAACTGCTTACAACCTATATGAAATAAGGCTGTGTTTTTCTTTTTAAGTAAGTGAAATTTAAATTTTGGTGAATATAACAAAAGCATGTTCCATAAAAGTAGTTCTATATTTCAAATCGTATAATAAACTTTGTGATCATGGGAACCTAGTTTTGAAAATAAATCCAATGTTATGCTGTCACTGAAGTTAAACTAAGTACTCTGAATCCTTCTCACTTCTCTCTTTGCCTGTGTAGTATAGGCTAAACTGTACTTACTTAGAAGGAAATGAAGAAAAACTACACTAAGAATTAAAAGAAAATTTAAGTGCCTTTCTACCTTTCACTCTCAAACTTGCTATTACAATAATAGAAAACTCAAAGTAGAAGCATACCTTTAAATCTTAATTATTTTCTAGATTTTTGGTATTCACTAATGGCACCTAAAGAGTGATTATGAAGTTAGGACCTTTTCTCCCCCAAAACACCAGTTAGTCAGCCCAATGATATGAAGATTACAAATCATAAACAGAAATGGAAAACATGTTAGAAAATCATTACTTAACTATAGTGATAATTAAAGCAGAAATCAGGATCTGTTTTATACACTGTATATAAACAAATGTTATGCCTAAAGAATTTTAGTTGGATACATTATATTTATGTTTTTGTTAGTTTAAATTTATCTAGTAATTAAAAAGAATTATTTTTTCTGAAAAAAAAATGAAAGAAGTTTTAAAGCATCAACTAAATAGGCCCTTGAAAATAAAAAGTATAAGAGGTGCCTTCCTGGTAGCACATGGGTTAAGCTGCAGCTCTGGGAAACTATTGCAGCCACTGCAGCATGAGTTCAATCCCTTAATCCGATCACAAGCCATGGAGATGGCCTACATGGCAGCAGATCTCTCCTGTCTTGCCCACTGCTACCTTCAGCAGTGTATTTCAGTCAATCTGCCTATTCTGCTCCCCATTCTGTCTCTGGTGAATCCTCTCACCCATACCTCTTCCCCACACATCTGGCCTGCACCCTAGCTCTTTTATGTATAAATAAATAAATCTTTTTTTTTAAGATTTATTTATTTGTACATACAGAACTGGGGTACAGGCCAGAGGCACAGGGGCGGCAAGAGGCTTCACCAGAGACAGAGTGGGAAGCAGAACAGGCAGATCCACGAAGTACACTGCTAGGGGGAGCAGCGGGCCGGCCAGGAGAGGTCTGCCACGCCATGTGGTCACCTCCGGGGCAGGCGGGAATCAAACTCATGCAGAAGTGGCTTTAGTTTTTTAGTGCAGTGCTTTAACCCGCTGCACCACCAGGGAGGGCCTAAATAAATAAATCTTTTAAAAAATATGAAGTATAAGATCATTTAAGAGTCTAGTTTAAGGGCCTCTAAATTATAAAGGACACAGAGATCCCAAAAGAATTCCAGTTGCTCAGGGTCACACAACTGTGAAGTAAGGGCTTTTTGAAAACTCTAAATCACAGGCAAACTACAATCCATGGATTAAATTGGGACATTTTGTTTGGTTTGGATTGAATGGTTTACACATTTTTAATAGCTGAGAAAATAAGTAGTAAATGGGTGTATGAAAACTATAGAAAATTAACATTTCAGTGTCTATATACAAAATTTTATTAGAAAATAAGCACAGATATTAGTCTGTGTGTTGGTTATGACTGCTTTCACACAATAACAGAGATTATTGTCCACAAAAATTTACCAGAAAATGTTTGACCACTGTATCAAGGAATGAGTTTAAGAAAAAAATTCTGATACTCAATTAAAAAGCTTCTGTCCAGCAAAAGAAATTATTTTCAAAGATTTATTTATTTATGCATACAAGATTTTGGTTAAAGGATACTCTGATAAAAGGATTCACAAGAAAGAGAGTGGGGAGCTGAACAGACAGATCTACTGAAATTCACTGCTGAGGCAAGCAGCAGGCAAGACAAGAGAGGTCTGTTGTGCCATGTGGGTCAGCTCCCTGGCCAGGATCCAATTCTGCTGCAGTAGCTGTTGATAGTTTGATAATGCTGAAACTTAACTCCTTGCACCACGAAGGAGGCCCCAAAGAGACACTTTTTGACACAAAAGATAACCTGCTGTGTAAGAGAAAATAATTGTGCCCCATTATCTGGCAAGGTGTAAAATACTCAAGATTACAAAAACTCATAGAACTTTACATTTAAAAAATAATCCAATCAGGCTCTCCCTGGTGGCGCAGTGGGTTAAAGCACAGCACTGAGAAGCTAAAGCCACTTCTACATGAGTTGATTCCCCCCTGCCCTGGAGGTGACCACATGGCATGGCAGACCTCTCCTGGCCGGCCTGCTGTCCCCTCAGCAGTGTACTTCATTGATCTGCCTGTTCTGCACCCCACTCTGTCTCTGGTGAAGCCTTTCGCCGCCCCTGTGCCTCTGGCCTGTACCCCAGTTCTGTATGCACAAATAAATCTTAAAAAAAAAAAAATCAAAAAATGGACTGAAGATCTGAATAGTCATTACTCCTCAGAAGACATATAGAGTACCAAGAAGCACATGAAAAAATGTCCACAATCATTTACTTTATTATTATTGCCTAAAATGTTACTAGGGGGATGAAAATCAAAGCCACACAAGAAGCCAACTTATACCTATGAGGTGATGAGAAATACTAAGTATTGGTGAGAATGTGGAGAAAGTTCAAAAGAATCCTTGTACACTATTATTGGGGATGTAAACTGATCCAACCTCTGGAAAGTGATATAGAAGTTTCTCAAAATATTATAAGTGAATCTACCATATGACCCAGCTCTTCTACTTGTAGCAACTAAAGTAGAAATATATAAAAACACTAATCTAAAAAGCTACATATAGTCATTTTTCAGTGCAGAAGTGTTTACAATAGCCAAGATATGAAACAATTTAAGTGTCCCAAAATGAATAAAGAAGACATATATACACCATGGGATAATATTTAGCAATAAGAAAGGATGAAATTCTGCTACTTGCTGCATGCATAGAACTAGAAAGGATTATGCTGAGTGAAATAGGTCAGAAGGAAAAAGTTTAAATACTGGATGATGATTTTGTTCATAGAATCAAGTGATTCTATGAGTAGAATATGATGTCAAACAAAGAAGCAGAAAAAAAAAAACAAAACCAATACAAATGTGGATTCTTGTAGCAGAATTGAGGTTACCAAAAGGGGAACGGTTCCAGTGAACTGTGGTGGAAGGTTATTGGAACTCTGCTGATGGATGTAATGTGGTAACAAATATTTCAAGAGGTATGATGCTCTTAGGGTATGATGATGAGAACATGTACAGTGTTGTGCACCAGTGTTATCCAAAGAAAAGAAAAACAGAAAAGGAATTAATTCATTTTAGTATTTATCCTATATTAAAATACTGGCATATTAAACAGGGGGCCATTGAAACAAAAGTCTTGAAATCATCATTCTCATGCACCAGTCAAAAAAAAACAAATTTCTAATTAATCAAACACAGGATTTTAAGAATAGATTCAATCTCCTATAACTCTTACTTCCTGCACTGGGCTTGATCTGCTCTTTGTTATAGGCAAGTTAATTCAGTTGCATGGGATAGAGACACACTCAAGTGAGCTGGAGAAGAAACAAATATTAAATAAGTATACAAATGGAACTCACGGAAATGCATAGTTTTGAGACATTGAGAGTCCCCCACAGGGGCTAGAGCCAAACATTTTGAATTTTAGCTAGCTCAAGTAACTTTAGAATCAAGGCATCAAGAGCCTTGTTCCTAGTACTCTGTTGTACTTGACATAGTCATACTCCTTGTAGTCTCTTTTCCTCTTAATCCACCAGGCTCCTTTGGTTTAGTTTGACTCTGTTTCTCCTCAAACTCTTCCTTGTCTGTAATCCCACTCAGGCATCCTACTCTGAATCCAGGTTTCAGGATGGGCTGGATGTAGCAACTGTGATGGCCTAAGCTGATTCTTACAGTGTTTATTCAACTAAATGCCCTCTGATTCTAACTAATGGCTTTTTGGGAAGTCTGTGATTTGCTTCTTTAAAATCAAGAGTTCACACTTGGGAACATCATCCATGACTTGGAAGAGTATAGCCAGGAGGAACCTTTTAACAGAATCTGGAAACAGGGAGGTTTCTTGTAGAAACTGTGGTTGGGACATCACCTCTCAAACCTTGCGCTTCTGGTTTATGTACATTATACTTCTCTCTACAGAGAGAAAATCTAGGTTTGAAAATCCTTATGGGAAAAAAATCATTTTTGTTTTTATGGACACTTTATATCTCCATGATTACACTTAATAGAACTTACTTAAGAATGCTCAAGGTGAGTCATGGTGTGATTATTTCTACCAATGAATATAACAAACAAATCAATTGACTTTAGGTTATTCAAGACTAAAAATATCTTTTAAAAATCTATAAATATCCATTCATTTTTTTAAGTTAAATATGAATTCCTTTTGTGTATATATGTGAACGTGTGAGTGTGCAAGTTTGTGGGGCAGGTTTTTTCCCCTAATGTTTTAGAATCAATCTTCCACATTGGTTCATGTAAAGTTTTGATTTGGATATTTCATATTCTCGCTCAAAATTATGAACATAAAGTATAATCCTTCAGAAAAAAAGACAAGGTTTATAAAGATAAGTTAAAAACAAATTTTGAGAAATAACTTAATTATTAAGATTGATTTTGCTTCCCAAATGCAAGCATAATAATGAGTGAGTAACTGCCTCTCAGAGGTTACCATGTAGTATGTGCCGAATTTGAGAATTCTTATCTTTGGTGGCCCTGATTATAATGTTTTTCTTCAGATTCAAAGATTTTAATATTAGAGAATAAATTTGCAAAATGCAATACAATTTTATACTACAACTTAACAAGAGCCACTGAGGCTATTTTGTCTGATCTTCACAGAACTGGTTACCACCATATCCTAGAATCTGTAACAAATAGGAGTTGCATATATTACGACATTGAAGTAAACATTACAAATACTATTTCCAATAAGTAGAATTAAATCTGTAATATTAAAAGCTATTTTTATAATATTGTATATGTTCATTCTGTAGTTCATCACTTAAAATTTATCTAGTAAGAAATATAATAAAACAGGGCCTCCTTGGTGGTGTAAGGGTTAAAGACACAAGCACTGACAGGCTTATCCACAGCCACTACAGCAAAAGTTCAATGCCTGGCTGGCCAGGTTGCTGACCCACCTAGTGCAACAGACTTCGCTTGCCTAGCCCGCTGCTCTCCTCAGCAGTGTATTTCAGTCCGTCTGCATGTTCTGCTCCCCACTCTGTCTCTGGTGAATCTTCTCAACCCCCTCCAAAATTCTGACCTACACCAGGTTCTTGTATGTATAAATAAGTAACTCTTTAAAAAATATGTGATAAAACAATTTAAGACCATTTGAAACTGAGAATTTATATCTACTAGTGAAATTCAGCATAGTATAATAGCATAATAAAAAGCATCTAAATTCAACTTCTTCAAAGTGATTATGACATGTTCAGGCATAAAATAAAGGCAAATGCATAAATACACACATATATAAAATGGAAGATTTTTTAAAACTAATTTCTATAACTAGAATAATAAGTTCTGTACAATTACAGTTTTTGAAGTAAGGAATTCATTCATTTTTACTGTAAATAATAAAATCGATCTTCTTTTTAACAGAGCACTAAAATATATGACAACAGTGATTATATGTCTATTCCACATCACTTAAATGTATCCATCTTCCTCTGACATATAAATAACACAGAAGAATAATATAGCATTATTCTTCCTAAAAGAAACTGACTATATGAAAGTTCAACATATGGGGAAATAATAACATGCCTACAAAAGTAAAGGAGAAGCTCTTATGATATGACATTAAATTCTAGATCTAAAGTTGTTCTGGGAATAGTTATTTACACTGCTGGTAAATTTCATATTAGAGGCCCTAGTCTATTGAGTACTTTCCTCTTATTCCCATCATAAAAAATAACACACATAAAACAAACACTTCTCTAAATACAAAAATCCTGTCCTAGACTTCTAATATCTCAGTGTTTAAGATCCCTACAAACTGCCCCATTGTAATAAAATATCTATATAGAGTCATAGTTATCTAATATTTTATACTATTGTTCTGTGGACTTTATTATATGGTAAATTTCAGTTAAAAATTAATTCGTGCAGTAAGAAAAGTGGTATCTTCTGGAGGATTTGGATACAGAAAGACTACATGCTTCATAAAATATTATCTTATTAAATGCAACCATATTTTAATGCTGAGTTGAAGTTAAATTATTTAAATTATCCATTTTTCACTTGGTTATATTTATCTTAATATGATAGAATACTACAAAGGAATGTATGTTATGTTAATGAACTATGAAATCCTGTCTTTATTGTGTAAATTTGGATTTATCATGGACCATTTTCCATTGTCATTTACCTCCCTTCTACACATAACTACACTCAGAAAAAGCCTACTATCAGCAGAGTTCACCAGTTTCACAAAATGTGACTTTATCCTCTCCACAAAGATACCACCACTAATAAAGAACTTGTTGTAGATATAAGATAGGTGGATCTTTTTTTTTTACTAATATGGATACTTACACGCACATGTAAATATGTCATTGTGGATACACATATATATATAATAAAGTTGAATCTTTTTGTTTAAAGTTATAAAATAACAACTTAAGAAGTTCCTTCCCTACATATGTAATTATGTTCATACACATTTGAATTAATATAAATTATCTGACAAATTTTGTGATGAATAGTTCTTATCAAGGAAAAAGACTCTTAGGCCATACAACAGTAGAAACTGCAAAGTGATTTGTGTGAAAACAGTAACTGTGGCCACACTGGCCTTGGTAATTATTTTGTAAAACTATACATATATTCATTAAAGCAAGATAGGTAGTTTCTTAGATCTGGTAGGTGATTTTACTTGCTTTCTCCCTTTCGCTGAGGGAGCAAATGAAAGACATAACTACTGTCTTTTCTTTCCAATATAAATTTTTACTCTGTGAAAGCAAGCAGATATTGTAAATATTATTTCTTTAAGACAGTAAAAACTTACATCCTCCCTAGCCCCCATAAAAAAGGTGGTAAACTAAAATAAAATGTGGGATAATCCATGTTGATTTTGCTCTTACCATTATCAATAAATTAATATTTGTCTGCTTTTAAGAAGGTCACTTACTAGAAAAGTAAATAAGTTAGAAACAAGCAAAATTTAAAAGTTTCCCAAGACCTACACAAAATCTAATCAAATGAACTGTTGCTTGCTGGCTGTCCTGACTAGTACATTATTCAGTGTAAAACACAAGCAGTTAATGGACATTCTACTGTTTCTGTTCTACCACACATAAAACATAATACCGTTTTGCATCGAATTGTAAAATGTCTAAGCTATGTTCAGTGTTGTAACCAAAGTATTCCTTGCAAACTTTGCATGTTTATGTTGTGTGTGGTGTGTGTGTAACAGAGACTGAAAGGGAGTATTAAAAATCAAGACAGAAGGAAAATGATGGGGGGAAGGGGCAAAATCAGGGAAAGCATTGTCCATCCTGACAACCAATCCATCACAACCTTTGTTTGGAATTCTCAATAGGCCAGAACACTAGGTTATAGTTTGCATATCCATTTGGAGGGAGCAGGGAAGGGGTGGTGGTAGGCAGTTTTTGAACTAGCTAACTGTGATCCTTAGATATCTTATTCTTTTACAAACTGGTGTCTTTCTATCATAGAGACATGACTGCTAGTGAACTTTATTTTTCTCTTAAGCCTGTTTTGTAAAGAAACGGACATATGCATTTTCTCTGTCCTTCTAACCCTGATTTCACCACCTGGCCAGCTTTCGTGTTGTACTATATAATTAACAAAAACTTACAGAGCAATTGGTTAAAGAATTTGGGGACAATAGTTACAACTTAACAATGTTCATTTTCAAAAGTAATGCAAAAGTTTGCCTAGCATGATATCATTATAAGTAGACATAATGATTATATATAACTAAACTATGCATATTAAATATATGCTATATAAGGTTTTAATGTTTATGCATAAATGTGATATTTATGTTTTAATACGCATGCCATATAAACTGTACATATTCGTATTTACATATATTTAAATATTCTCATACTTCAGTTTATATGTAAATATATGTTTATATGTGTACAAAATTTAAAAATGGTTTTTGAAATCACTGGCATTGCTTTTTCTGGATCCTGAAATGTACTAACATTTCCCATCTATGTAGTTGAATAATATGCAATATATTACAATACATAGCACACACATAATACATATACTATACAGCATAGATAGTATATTGTGTATATATATACTATAGCATACATACATATATTAGTGTATGCTATATAGTATATGTAGTATGTACTATATAGTGTGTATATGTAGACATATGCATGTATATCATATATTATACATGTGTGGTTGTACAGTTTATATACATATAATATATGTAGCCTATATCATATATATAATACATAGAAGAATTAGGCACTTAGATATAAAGCACATAAAAATATAACTTTAGTCATAATATCTACAAACACTTTATGAAAAAATACTTATTTGCTGGGTCTGGGGCAAAACCTATATTCACCACTATTCATTTGAGCTGCATAGTTTAGAAATAGATTGTAACTCAACACACTGATATATGCTTTCTCTTAAAACCAGTTCATATACTGAAGTCATCAGTGAATACATTGGTTTATTTCCAAATCTGGTCCAGACATTAAGGCCCAAGGTTTTGCTGGTACCACTCAAATACCACTTGGACCAAAGCAGCTGTAAGTTAAAAACACAAAACTGTCATTCTAATTTTTATTTTTTGCTTTTGTTAAACATAGGAATATATACAATTATATCTTAAAAGCTGTGACCTAATTGTAGGTGGCTTGTCCTGCTAGTCTATATCCTTTATGTTTTAAAAAGTAAATGCTCACCTATTGGCAGTCCTAGATTTAGTTAAAATATTTAAGGTTGTTGCCCTATGACATGTGGAATTTCCACATGTTGCTTTAATTTCTATCATTTTAGGCAGACAAATTACCCAAAAATTGATTCTCTCAGGTTTTAATTTCAGTCACTACACAGAAAACTGCTTATGCACTTACACAGTGTGTTTGAACATTTACTGTGTCATTTAAGTTGATCATAATCACATCAATGTGGATTCACTGATGTTCTTAGAAATGTTTAAAAGATATATAAGAAATGATGACATGAAAAAGTATTCAATAAAACTTCTAGAAAGCAAATGATTGAAATGACTCAATTATATCAATTTTAATAATAGACATTATTACCATTTTTTAAAGTTTTATCATTTGAGAAAAGTTAATATGTCTTTTCCTTCTCCTAACTAACAAAATTTGTTCTGAGTCCAACTGGAAACAGAACTGATCACATAGCTAAGTTATGGTCACTGTAATTTAGTTGTTCCTTACTGTTATATCTTAAATATCATCTGCACACTCACTCAAATATAAAGCACTGGATAATTCTTTGTTCCTTCTTCTTTGCCCTGTTTTACTATCGCTTAAGGCTTTCAGCTAATCACACATTTATTTAAAACTTTTAGTTTTAATATAAAGCAGAAAAGCAAACCACATAACCACCACAACACTAATTCAATGGATCATTGAGTTGTTGGCTTGACCAGAAAAGCAAAAGTAGTTCAGTGAACTACAATTAACATATCCACTGCAAGAGTTTCTTTTAAAAAGCAATATTTGTGTGTCAAGTTTTAATGACAAAATATATTAAAAATCTACACTGGCAATGAATTTCTCTACTCTGGTAATTCCTCAAAATCCCTTTTTTTGGGGGGCACATAGAATGTATTTCAACTGGTAAAAAAACAAATCTCTGAAAATTTCCAGAGCTATATCTATTTCACAAAATGGGATAAAGCTATAACTGAATAGTGGCTGAGGTGAGCCTCCAAGCTGGTTGTAGCATTCATAGTCTGAGTACTTGGCAGATTCTTTTTTGACTTGTGTAAGTGCAATGGAAGAGTTTTAAGGAATTTGAAGCTGTTAACATTCAAATCATGAACTGTTAGAATTGTGGTATCACTGACAAAAGAATTCATAAGAGAGGCTAAATTTGGGGGGAGAAATGCTATACATTTAGTTTGTACTAGCTATATATTCAATTAAAAATGTCTAACAGGGAATTTAAAGTAGTAAGTCCCGTTAAATCATGTTTTATGTTTAACAAAGTACTTTTATAGTCATCATCTCATTTGGTCTCCATAAAGCTCCTTTGACTTGGTAGGCAAGACTGTTATTATAATTATCAAATTAATTTTATTAATGGGAAGATTTTGAAACAGAAACTAGAAATTTGGGGTGAAAATAAAATATTTTGAACCTGCTGTTTTTATACCATTTTTGGGAGTGGATATGCTCTCCTTAACTTTGATACTTTCACTTTATAAATGCAAATATTTTATCATTAAACAAACAATGAAAATTTCATATCTGCTTTAGAATAAATATTTAGGTTGTTTTTAGAATAAATTTAAGTCAGTTTAATTCCATAACCAACTTATTGTATATTATTATGAAATCATTTCCTAATTCCCACTGTAATTTTTCTTTGAAAATATCTAGTTGGGCCAAATATTTGTTGTATAAGTTTTAATGAGAGAAAATTTCACTAAGAAAGCAGTTGTTATCCAATCAAAACTTTATATAACAGTCATATTTTACTATGGCTGGTTTTTGGTCATTATGCTAACTAGGCAAATATTCCTTGATTTGGTATTATAAATATTTTAATTTGCTGACTTTTAAATAATATATTTTGGTTAATAGATCTTCATCAAGTTTTAGTTAGTATATTTTCTAACACACAGTTATCTACTTCCTCAATTTTATTTTGCATTGATTATTTTTCTCAAGTTCATTTATTGGGGACCACTGAACCAAAATATCATTAGCATTAAAATGGTGGAGTCAAGGCCCTCCCTGGTGGGGCAACGGGTTAGGACGCAGCACTGCAAGCTGCTGCAGGCACTTCAGTGCAAGTTCGATCCCTGGTCCTGGGGATAATCCACATGGCTCAGCAGACCTCTCCTGCCTTGCCTACTGCTCCCTTCAGCAGTGTACTTTGTTGATCTGCCTGTTCTGCTCCCCACTCTGTCTCTGATGAAGACTGCCCCTTCACCTCTGGCTTGTATCATAGTTCTGTATGAATAAATAAATAAATCTTTAAAAAAAAAAAAAGTAGCATCAAACCCCTTGCTCTGAGTTAGTTGCTATCTGCAATTAGGTGATTTTATTGCAAGATCTGGAGTAATATTCATTTTAGAGAGCAAATAGAGAAAGATGAACCATGAAAGGATTTAGAGATCACTAAATTTTAAGCCTCATATGAGAATCTCTGGAAACCAATATTTCTTCAACAGATTATATTTTCTACATCATTGCACTTCCTTTATGTTAAGAAGTAATGAGTGAAACTTACCCTTTCTAGCCAACTGGCATGAAGCAAAAGTCCTGAATTGAATGAGATCTAAGAAATCATTTCAAGGAATTTCAGAGGAAGTTTTTAACATAGAAAAATTGATGGTATGAGATGATATTTCAAAATAATCCCTTTTGGATGCTGAGCAAAATAAGTCAGTAGCTATGTTCATATTTTCTTATTCCACCGTTCAAAGTATCTGAAACTTTAGATTCTTCATCTCTTCCAATATAACAATTCCATATCTTTCATTGGTTAGGATCATTAATGATTAATTCATATGTACTATATGGAGAAATGAAAACTTTAACTTAAGTGTAAATGACACAATGAGACACCTAAACTTTTTTATAAGCCTACGAACCTAGAGTTTTAGAGTCAAATACGATTTCTTCTACCACATTCCAGTGTGATCTCATGTGCAAGCTATTGTCCCTCTCAAGGCCTTGGTTACCCCTCCTGTTAAACGAAGATAGTCATAGCTCCAATCTCACAGGTGCTTTTGAGGATTAAGTAAGATATTACATACGGAATTCTGAGGCTAAGCTACACTTCATATGTTTAGTAAATGGTACTTTTCTAAGAATTACAATATATCTTTAAATTTTTTTTTTTTTTAAGATTTATTTGTGCATACAGAACTGGGGTACAGGCCAGAGGCTCAGGGGCAGCGAGAGGCTTCACCAGAGACAGAGTGGGGAGCAGAACAGGCAGATTGACAAAGTATACTGCTGAGGGGAGCAGTGGACGGGTCAGGAGAGGTCTGCCATGCCGTGTGGTCACCTCCGGGGCAGGCAGGAATCGAACTCATGCGGAAGTGGTTTCAGCTTCTCAGTGCTGTGCTTTAACCCGCTGCGCCACCAGGGAGGACCTAAAATGTTTTTAAATGTTGGCCCTCCCTGGTGGCACAGCGTGCTAAGGCACAGCACTAAGAAGCTAAAGCCACTTCCACATGAGTTCGAACCCTGCCTGTCCCGGAGGTGACCACATGGCACGGCAGACCTCTCCTGACCCACCCCGCTGCTCCCCTCAGCAGTGTTACTTTGTCAATCTGCCTGTTCTGCTCCCCACTCTGTTTCTGGTGAATCCTCTCACCTTCTGCATCTCTGGCCTGTACCCCAGTTATGTATGGATAAATAAATCTTTTTTAAAAATGTTTTTAAGTGTTTAATACTGATTTATATCTTTGATATCATTGGCATTGCTCTCTAGCAAACTGTTCTAAAAAACACCACTACTTGTTATCTTCCCAAAAAGGCATTTATGAAATAGGTTTGTGGAGAATTGAGACAACTTTTAGTAAAACTGATTTCATATTTTAGTTACAGAAGTTCTTCATCCTGTCTTTTAGTTCTACATATGGTAGAACTGAGTTCATATTGTAGCTGTGTCAGGTAATACAAATATTTCCTATACTGCATATTCAATTCAGTGATTTTCAAATTCCAAAACATTGCAAGATAAATATTTAACTTATTTATCCATACAGAACTGGGGTACAGGCCAGAGGTACAGGGACAGTGAGAGGATTCACCAGAGACAGTAGGAAGCAGAACAGGCAGACTGTAGAAGTACACTGCTGAGGGGAGCAGCGGGCGGGTCAGGAGAGGTCTGCGGCACCATGTGGGTCACCTCCAGGGCTGGTGGGGATGGAACTCATGCTGAAACGGCTCTAGCCCCTTAGTGCTGTTCTTTAACCCGCTGCCCCACCAGGGTGGGCCCACAAGGTAAATATTTTTATATTCATTTTTATAAATTATAGCGTATGTATTATCTGTACAGGTTTTCAAAAGAATTTTTGCTGTTTTAAGTGAAATGAATGGTCAAGCTCTGTTGCCTAAGACAAATTTTTACTTCCATGGAATAATATATATATATATTTCCTAGGGTTTAGTTACATGGAGAAATATTTTAACATCCAGGAAAACAAATGAATATGACAACCTGTTGAAGAAGAAAATTAGACTTTACAGGAATCCAGCTAATCTTACAGTATCTGTATTAATGCACTGCACTCTGGAAGAGTTGTAAGCAGATAGTGGAATTAGAGCTAAATATAGAAAGCTCTGGGCTTTTAATTGTTCCTCAAAGAGTAATTAGGTTGCTATAAAAGCCAAGTTTCACCTGTGTGGGCAGTGAAATAATATCACTGCTTTAAAAACATACTTTTTAAATAGATCAAGTTGATAAAGAACAGATGTGTAAGGAAGGGAAAATATAAACTACTGAAACAGACAGTTGTTTTTGAAATCATCTGTTCTAATTACAGAAAAAATTCACTGATGTATTCTACCATTGGAAAAACCGCCTTATTAACAAAAAATAAAAAAATGTGGACTCTAATAAAAATGCAGATATACTACTTTCAAATTCACACTGTACATTTAACTGTAGTAAAAGCATGTCTAGGTCACAGGCTCTCATTGTGTGCTTTAATAAATAGATGGGAATCATTTGAAATTAGTCAAGCCCATTCATATCACACAATGTGTTAAAATCTTTAAGAACAGCTTGGTTAAAAGCCTCAAGCAATCTTGTTTACACTATTAGCAAATCCTTGCTTCATAGATCATACAAAAGTAAATTTCAGCCTCGCGTAGTTCAAATTATCATAAATTCTGAATTAGATTCAGCATTTTAAAGCTGGAAGGGACCTCAGAGATCTCCCACTGAAGTCTATAATAATGAGGTTTTCCTAGCTGTTGCATCTAAAATGCACACCTTTGGTATAAACAAATGCTGGACACTGTTGACTATTTTCAAAAATGTTAGAGACAAATGTATTGTTACATAAATGTGATACATATTTTCCAAGTTATCAGTTTCACCATATTTATTTGGGAATGCTTTGTCAAGATGATTTAAAATCATTAGCAGTGTACTGTATTGTTTCTGTTATTTGTTCAATCATTGTGTTTTCTTGCCCCATTATGGTCAAGAAATTTTGGAGGAATAGTTACACTAGCAGTTCATATAGATCCAGTAGACAAAGAACATAGCCAGCAATTTCAAGAAGTTGTAAAAAGTCAAGACAGAATTATTACACAGATCTAAAATCACTAGTGGTGGGAGCCACCATGTGGCTTTCTACACACATGAGAGAAAGCTTCCAATTTCTCTCCACACACTGTTCTGCTCAGGTGTGCTCTAACCTGGGAACCAAAGCAACCTGCACAAGGACACTGCTGAACTGCATTTTGTAATTTCCAAGGAACTCATTCTCTCCTTGCCCTCTCCCCTCATGATATGTTCCAATTTTTAGAGACTTTTCTGGACTCTTACGGGGAAATTATCAAAATATGCCATCTTCTTGGAGGGGGAAGAATAGGGCTTTTATCATTTGGCTGCCACCTGCACAGTCACTGTGCTCCTAATCGAACCTGCTTAATTTATCCGTGCAATAAATATTTGTTGAGCAGCAATCAGGTGTCAGCAGACACTAAGTTCCCAAGCTGAATGTGAAAGAAATGTTAGACACAGTTTTGACCTCCAAGAGTTTCATGTCTGATTATGGAGAGAAAGAAACACTTTTGTGAAGTAGTTCAAGTACAGTGCCTCCCGGCATACTGGCAGTGCCAGAAGCATGGCACAATTAAGTTACCAGAAGGGGGAGATGAACAGACTTTGTCAGGAAGGTGCCCTGCGGAAGATAAATTTAGAGCAAGACTTACTACAGGTAGAATTTTCTGGACTGAGGGGATCTCGACAGGCAGTCTAAGAGTTAAGATATATTTAAGTGTAGAAAAGTCAGAAAATACTTTTTAAAATGCAAAATTAATACACTCTCTGCCAAACTGAGATTAATTCAAATTAATAAAATTAAAGATTCACTTTCTCAGTAGTATTAAACACATTTCAGGTGCTACAGAGTCACATGTGGCTACTGGCTAGAGTATAGAAAAGCATGAATAGTGAATGTTTCTATAATTCTGTCAGATAGCTCTGTGTAGTCTTCAGTTTGTAGAAAGATCAGTCTGAAAGAAGTGGAGGTTTCAGTGTGAAAAGTAACCTCAGATCAGTAAATTTTCACACACACACACACACAGCCAGTTTAGTGCCTTTTGTATAGCAAATAAACTCTGTCCAAGCATGGTTTTTAGTGCTATAAATATAATTTTTAGCCATATCACAAATGCTAGTTAATTTTCAAATGCCAAATTTTAGAGCTGGAAGGCTACTAAGAAGTAATTTAGTTCAAGACATTTATTTCACTATATAAAAAACTGAGACCTAGAGAATTGAATTGGCATCTGAGAAGCATGCCCCTGAATGGCAGCTCCCTGCTCTTCAGTTCCTAGCCTGAAGTCTCTGCTTTACTACGCAGCGATATCAGCTATGATATCAATTTTAGCAGTCAATCCATTAGAAAACAGCTCAAACTCTGTTGGAATATTGACTATTCCAAATAATATATGACTCGAATCAGAGTAATTTGTAGGTGATGGAAAACCTTTCTAAGTATTTTTATCAGTATGTACTCATCTTCATGACTGTCTTCATCTTTGACCAAGAGAAGCAGTATTTGAAGATGAAAGATCAGGTTCAAATGTTTGGTTACCACAGACAGAAGTTCTTCCCCTCCTGATACTTGTTGTATCAAAGGTCCTTAAAAGCTCTAACTCGCAGTGTTCATGAAGCTTAGATTGCCTTTCCCAAGTACCCTTGATTATGTGTGCACTGGTTAATTGGACAGTGGCAAGAATGATGCAAGTGGAGGGGTGATGAAGTTCAAGCTAGAAAGGTAATTTATGGAAAATGTGACCCTATCTTGGCTATTCTAGCCGAATATAGCCACAGAATAAGCTCATTATAACAACAACAACAAAATAGCCATCCAGCTGAGCACAGTCAAGGCAAAGTTCTTTCTCAGTTTCTACCCTCTTACAAAAAGGTAATAATGTCATAGTAAGAATCTAGAAGTAAACATCTGTTTTCTTTTCTTTTTTTTAAAGATTTAATTATTTGTACATACAGAACTGGGATACAGGCCAGAGGTACAGGGGCAGTGAGAGGATTCACCAGAGACAGAGTGGGGAGCAGAACAGGCAGATCAATGAAGTACACTGCTGAGGGGAGCAATGGGCAGTCAGGAGAGGTCTGCCGCGCCATGTGGGTCACCTCCGGGGCAGGTGGGGATCAAACTCATTTGGAAGTGACTTTAGCTTCTTAGTGCTATGATTTAACCCACTGCGCCACCAGGGAGGGCCCCCTTTTTTTTTTAATATTATTTATGCACATAAGAACTGGGGTGTAGGTCAGAGGTACTGAGGATTCACCAGAGACGGAGTAGGGAGCAGAACAGGCAATTGACTGAAATACACTGCTGAGGGGAGCAGCAGGTAAGACAGGAGAGTTCTGCTGTGCCATGTGGGTCAGCTCCTTGGCAGGGGCTTGAGCTTGTGCTGTGTGGCTATGGATAGCTTCATAGTGCTGTGCTTTAACCTGCTGCATGGCCAGGAACGGCCCACATCTGTTTTCTTTAAAGGGTCACCTACAGGGTGAATGTCGAACTCATGCTGAAGTGGTATTAGCTTCTCAGTGCTGTGCTTTAACCCACTGCAGTGCTAGGGAGGGTCGCTAATGAAGTTTTTTAAATTTTATTTTTTTAAAGATTTATTTATGCATATAGAACTGGGGTACAGGCTAGAGGTGCAGGGGCAGACAGAGGATTCACAGAGTGGGAACAGAACAGGAGCTCAATGAAGTACACTGCTGAGGGGAAGCAGTGGGTCAAGAGAGGTCTGCCGCACCATGTGGGTCACCTCGCGTGGGGATCCAACTCATACTGAAGTGGCTGTGGCCAGCTTGCAGTGCTGTGTCCTAACCTGTTGCACCACCAGGGAGGGCCCATCTTACACAATTTTTATTCATGTATGAATGGGCTGAATGCGATGATAGTAGACAATCTTCCAAAAAGGGTTATGGTTGTCAAGCAAATTGAGGAAATACTTTTTGTTCTCAGATATATTTGACTGTTAATGTATTTAAAGCTCTGAGGAATAAACCCGATGTACAGAAACACTGTCTTGTAGAGTAGCTTATCACCACTCAAGAAACATTTTCAGAGATCTTAAAATTATTTAGCTGAATGGGCTTTTTAGTTATGCTCTCTCTAAGTTGTCTTGACTAACTATGCTCTTAGGGTAATTACTACTCATTATCTAAAGGAAGGTCTTCTACCTCTTCTGTCATCCTTCAGACAAGTTCTTTCTCTCTGTAATATGACCTCTTTGTCACCAATTCTCCTAGGGTGACCCTCCCTTTCAAGTGTTTCATCAGTTTACCTCAGTGATTTTAAACCTAGCTAGTCATCGAAGTTGCAAGATCTGTTTGAAGAACAAAACAAAATTTAAAAAAAATTAAGCGAACAGGTCTAAGGCAACTCCCACCCTAATATTCTGAGCCAGCATTAATGGCTCAGAACATTTCCCAGCAAAATCTGAATGTAAGCCAGGATGGAAAACAATTCTTCTGTCTCCAGTCTGCACAGAGCTTGCAAAGAAACAGGTTTTGGACCTCACAATTTCTCATAAAGAAACATAAAAATTAAATATGACAACTAAATCTTTTGTATTATTATATTCTTTTTTTTTCATTGTTTTACAATATTTACTCACAATGTCTAAAAGTTAATTGAATCCCTCTTTCTTTTTTTGATAATTCTTTATTTTCCTGCCTTATTATTTGGGTAGTTGACAATTTTTAAATTATTATTCATTTCCCATGCAATTCAAAATTTTGTCATTATGAGTTTTATTGGTCTGTGTTAATGCTTTATATTGAGGTTGGTAAAGTCACTCAAATCTGTATATGCAGATCAACCAGTCAAGTTTTCTTCTATCACATCTTTTTTGATTGCTTCTTTTTCATTTTTAGTTTATTTGGGAGCACTAATTAGCCACATTTTAAAGTTCTATTTTAAGTCTTATTAACTATCATGTTCTCTTTCATAATTTTCACCTCTTTATCCTCTTCCTGTACTTTCTATAATAACTTCTCAAGTTAATCCTCCAAATCACTGATTCATGCTTTTGTATTATGATTACTTTAGTTCAGTATTCTCAGTTCCTTTTAAAATGTGGGCTTTCATTTTCTTGTTACACATTTAGTTTTGTGAAATTTTCTTTGGATTACCCCTTTTTGTATCACACTGTGCTCTTTATTGCCTGCTGTTCTTCCTTCATGAAGTCTCATTCTTTCATTTTATTGAGTACTGCAAACTCTGGAATGTTCTCTTGAGTCTTACAGGAAATCAATTTTAGAAATGTACTCTTCCTTTGAATCTTCAAGTTGGTAATTCCACTTATTCAAGGGCATTTTATGTTGCTTATTGCTTAAAAATTATTAGAGTTTCTTAAACTCAGTGAGTCTCAGAATACGGAATGAGTAGATTACCCTAAGACACACACTGATGAATCAGTATCAATAAAATCACTTCACACTTACACCTAGAAAGGAAGTTAATGCTCCTCGTTTTCAGTATGATTTCTAGTTTCCAGTAGGCATTCACTCTACTGAGGCGATTTCTCTTTTACTTCCTGTTTCCTCCTGTGAAATTCTGAGAAGATGGAATCAGTGCTCCCACTTCTTGCATCTACCTAGCTATGATACACACTGCAGATGCTGAGTAGGTTTTGCCTCCAAAAATTTATGACAGAATCACCAAAACAGATGTCCAAACAAATCTTTACATAATGTTTTAGTAAATCTTTCTGAAGGGATTCTTAGTGTGAAAAATACCTAAGTAGGGAAATAGCATCTGATTTAATATGCTTAGAATATTATTTTAATCTCAAGTTAGATTCAAAATTACATTTTAAACATCATCTTCAAGGCTGCGGCTTCTGTGTTTAATTTACATTGTTTCAGTATGCATTTCAGTAAATATCAGTTGTGACCAAGACACTCTCCTTGTATATAATAAAAAGATAATTAGAACAAAATTTGATTCCTCAAGTTTTTTTTTTTTTTCCTTCTAGTAAGTGTTCTAGTCTATTCGGGTGCTATAAAAAAATGCCATAGACTGGATGCTGTAGAAACGTAGAAACAACTACTACTTATTTCTCAAACTGAAAGTCCAAGTTCATGGTACCAGTATGTTTATGACTGAATAAGGATCCTCTTCCTGGACCCTTCTGGCTCCTACCTTCTGGGTGTATCCTCACATGATGTAAAGTCTCTTTTACAAAAGCACTAATTCCATTCATGACCCTCATGATCTAATCACCTCCCAAAGGCTGCCCACATTGTAATACCATTACATTGGTTGTTAAAGTTCAACATTTTAGTGAGACATAAACATTTAGGTCATAGCAAGTAGGAGCTACAGAATAACTATATTAATTTTCAATAAAGAATACTATTATAGAAACAATAGTAGAAGTTTGGTACAAGAATAATCCTTCTTTGAAGAGTCCAAAGTTGAGCTGAATTGAATATTATAATAATTGATACTGTTGAGGAGCTTTTTTGTGCTAATTGCTCTAGCCTTCATTGTTTTGTATAAGTTCAGTGTGTTTTGTATCAGTTCAGTGGGCCTAATAAAAATGAATGACCTGCATTTGAAGTTTTACTTATCCTTATACCCCTTTCTTGATGCTGGGAGAGGGAGAGAGAAGTGAGAAAACTAGGCAATCTAGTAAGACCAGGGAGATGCTGCTATGCATTGAATTTGGCTTCTTGGGTAAAGTACACTGCCTGTCCACCTGACTCCCTTCCTATCCACCTTACTTCTTAATAAAGAAGAAAACTTTCCAAGCAATACACAGGTAATTAGTTCCAGTATTGTAAGTTGGGGGTCCTCTTTTGGAATGCACACATCTTACTTCTAAGAAAATTCAACCAAGATAGACATATTAAATTTGTTTCTGATAAGAAAATGTGTCAAATGCTTTACATATAACAATGTTTTCAACAACAACAACAAAAAAAAAACCATCAATTTGAATAGGTACTAGAAATAACCAAAGCTGTGGTTAACTCAGATTACTAAATGATTTTAAATCCTCAGATAAGTTTTCTTTTAGGATTGACTGATAATTCTGTTCAATATGTGGATACATTTGAAATAGAAGGGTACAATTGTGTAGGTGAAATTTGATCAAGGAATGAAAACTTTATAATACTTGGAGGTGATGCTGAAGTCTGATTGGTTCATTTGTTATCACATAAACACAAAGTTTTGGGCTCTCCCTGGTGGCACAGTCTCAGCACTATCAAGCTATTATCAGCCAGTGCAGGTCTAGTTTGATCCCCAGCCAGAGATCTAGCCCACAGCAGCAGCAGACCTCTCCTGTCTCACCTGCTGGTCCCCTCAGCAGTGTGTTTCAGTAGATCTGCCGTTCTGCTCCCCACTCTGTCTCTGGTGAGTCCTCTCACCCCCTGAACCTCTGGCCTACACCCCAGTTCTTAAAAGTATAAAGTCTTTAAAAAGAAAAGAAGAACAAAGTCTTGTGATAGGTAAACCACTTAAAAATATATCTATAGCAAATATTTTGGAAAATCATTTGGAATATTGACGACATTTAAACATTTAATTTTTTAACATACAACATAATTTAAGCTGAGAACAGATTACTTTTATGCTCTGAATCAGAAAAATATCAAATATATAGGGTTCTGTGGGTATTTTTATAAACTAAAGAGAAGTATTGCATACTAAACTATCACTTGTGAGCCACCATATAACTTTCTACTTTAATTTCATTTCCACTTCCATCTAATGGCAGGTATTTGTCCCTTTTAAAAATATTACCCAATAGGGAAAAATAATCATTGATTAAAGTTTTCTGTGGCTGCTTAATAGTTAAATAAATTGGGAGAGTACATTTAAATCACCACAATTTTTTTTTTTTTTCTCCAGCTGCTCAAAGAACAAGGGAGGGTAAGCATACTACTTTGTTTGGAAAGTGATTTTGTTGTAAAATGTTGAAAATTTTCATTTAAATAAGTACAAACTGCATAATATTTACTTTGTTTTAAATTCTACTGAAAGTAACCTCTGATAAATTATAAAAAATAATCTT
>NW_004567137.1:10374754-10463975 GCF_000260355.1 Condylura cristata
CTCTCTCTCTCTCTCTCTCCCTCTCTCCTTTCCTCACCCCCCCTTCTCTCTCTTCCCCCTACCCCCCACCCCTGCTTGCCAATACTAGTGTGGGGAAGATGGTAAAATTGAGAGGCACAGGAAGATAGGGGGACAAGGGGGGGAGTGCAATTAGAGAACTGGGTGTTTGTACCTTAAAAAAAAATAAGGTGACAAAGTGGTTAATGTCTTTGCAGGTTGGTGTTGATATCTCGAATCTTACTGCCACAGTCCAAATAGAGTACTAATTACTGCGAATGATGTCACCGTAGGCAGAGGAATAATCCCATCATTTAATTAGTTGAATGATTTAAACAAAGATTTGCATAGATGCACTAATCAGTTGCCATGAATTACAGAGCAGCAGTTGCCAGCGAGGGGTAACAGATCATACAGTTGGAGGGAAAAAAATCTCATCTCCTTGAACATAATTAATTTAATTGTCCTCATTAGCTGTACCATTTGTTTTGATTTTATTTCTCCCTTTCCCCACACATACTTCTCCCTCCCTCCCTCTTTTCTTCTTCTCAGTACATTGGCTGAGAGAGAGAGAGAGAGAGAGAGAACCTCTTGCTCTCTCTCTCTCTCTCTCTCTCTCTCTCTCTCTCTCTCTCTCTCTCTCCCCCTCTCCCCCTCTCTCCCTCTCTCCTTCTCTCCCTCTCTCTCTGGGTGTTTTCAGAGTGGCAGGAGCTGAGGTAGGGTACATCAGCAGGAGCTGTGTGAATGGGTGGGGTGCATGCATGCCTGCTCAGACTGGCTGGAATAGCCAAACTTAAGACATCTGCCCATGTCCAGAACAAATCAGCTGACGGGATTCTTAGTAACCTGCCGTCTGTGACTTTCGTTATTTTTCAGGTTAGTTCTGAGTTTTGTTGCCTTTTAGAGGGAGAAGGTAGCAAACTACATGCTCTGTTATTATGAACCTTTAAAAAAGGAAAGGGATAAAAAAATAAGTGATCAGTCTGTGCTCTTTTATATCAAGAGAAGCATAATAGAACCTAAGCATTTGTGCAGAAGGGGGTGCTTTGAATTTACTTAGTAATACCTAGATTAAAACTAATGATACTGAGAAGAAAAAAGTTGGTTGGAGTTCAAAATTGGATTCCTTTTTGACCCTTAAGACATGTCAGCCAGTGTCGCTCAAACTTGGATTATTTTTTAGCTTGACCTTTGATAGGGCTGGTGAGGATGGTGTAATAATTGCTAAAAAGAAAGGATGACTTTGAAGTTAAACAACTTAGGAAAATGAGATACGGTAAAGTTACCAGTGGCCTTCCTCCAGTCAAAGTAAAGTGAAGAGGAGAGGCGTTTGGGGAGAAAGGGACCGATTTCAAGGAAAAGAGATATTCTGACAAGGCCTCTGAAGTCCGTGAAGACAGAGCAGTCATAATAAACTCAGTGGCTGTTTAACCAAGTTTGTCTTGAAAACCTGCTTCCCCTTGGTGCCCTTGGGTTATTTTTTTTCCACTCTAGTGTATGAATTTTCAATTGTATGCAATTCAGAGAATTTCAGGAGGTGTTTCAGAAGAGGGTGGGAGAGGGCTCAGGACTGTGAACAAGTTCACAGCTCCAGTGGTGGGTTGGCTGGCCAACGGAGGCAGGACGCTAGGCTGGCCAGGACCTGGCTGGCTGGGTGACCTGCCCAGGGGAGCAGTGACTTCAGAGAGTTCATTCTTGGAAGTCAGAGTCCAGGCACTGACTGCAGCCAGCTGCTCCTCCCCCAGACATGTCTTAAAGCGGAGAGCTGTGAGCTTTTCTAGTTTATTGTGGTAGCAGTTTGATTCCCTTGCTTTTAATTTCCATAATTGGTAGCTTCAGAAATGGCTCCGGAAGGCAATTTGCTTTAAATATGTCCACCTATGCCAAACTGCCGTGGTTATGCTAGGAGTTGTACCCTTTGCCTCTGGAGTTCTTTCTCAGGACTTCTGTTGGACCGGTCCAGAAGGTAGGGTCCTTCCTGACTCGACTTCCAAGAAGGTCACTTTTTGCGCACAGGGTCGTCCCCAGCGTTTGCGAGTAGAGCAGCCTATGCTTGCGGTTGTGCTGACTGCTCTCGCAGGCTTGTAAATTTTCACCCTGGGAAATTAGCAACAAAGCCCGATCTGTCTCGTGGTTGCTTTGCACTTTCCGAGGGCGGCTGTACTTGACTGAGCTGCAGAACAGGCACACGAGAGCGAGAGCGAGGGAGCCTGCAAGAGAGGGAGGGAGAGAAGAAGGGGAGAAGAGGGGAGGGGTGGGGGCGAGAGGTAAATAGTCTTAAATCGGAAGGGAGCTGCTTCTCTGCGGTCTTGACAAGCGCTGCCTGGGCTCCGCCGACTCAGTAATAACTGAGTGACCTTTTCTTTGGCTGTATTATGTCTGGCTGGGAAGGGATTGCATTTTGCAGCTGAGAGCCGGGGCTTCCTTCAGCTCCGCTCCTCGCGTGCTGCTGGGGTAAGTTGTCTTGAGCCAGGACGGAGACACACAGCTTGGACTGCATTGCCTAAAAGGAGGACACCTGTGGCTCAGATGCGGTCAACACCATTACTTGAAGGATCCTCGAGGACCTCATTATTTTAAACTTAAAAAATAGAGAATCCCTCCCCCCCTTTTTTTCAAACAATGCTTCTTTTTGACCTTTCCCAAGGAGAAGCGCTACAAAGCAGCCACTGTGCTTACTGAACTGCCTCCCCCTGTATCGCTTAATTGAGAAGGTAAGTGCAGCAACTGTGTACACACGCGGCGGCTTATTTGCGGTGTGTGTGTCTGCGGGTGCGCGCGTGCGTGTGCGGATGTGGGTATTTTTTCTTCCCCAGCCTCTCCTAATGAGGCATAAACTGGAGCTGCAGCTCAGCTCCGCACTGCAACTTTCAGTCGGGCTGCAGCTCTGCTGAGACGGTTTTGTTTAAATCATGTGAGGCTTCATTATTTTTATGATGAGACATGAAATAGATGCAGGCGGAAGATGTTGATGGAAGGAGGGAGCGCGGCTGCCGCGCGGCACGTCTCAAGTACGACTTGAGTGGCTAATAGTCAAAGTTCACGGTGAACTGCAGTATTTTCACACCCCTGACTCCTGGGGAGAGAGGGGCCCCGAGAGTTT
The DNA here is from genome assembly GCF_000260355.1 of Condylura cristata. Lineage (NCBI taxonomy): Eukaryota > Metazoa > Chordata > Mammalia > Eulipotyphla > Talpidae > Condylura > Condylura cristata. The sequence continues at coordinate 10,377,855 of NW_004567137.1, forward strand.
GGAATTTGGAGTGTTCTTTCTGGTCCGGGCCCTGGGAGGGGAATTCTGTCCTAGATGGGTTTGTTCACCCCCTCCTCTTACTTGCCAGATCTGTGACCCCCTCTTCATTCCTCCCTACCTCCCCCCCCCCCAAAGAACTGCAATGACTGGCAATCTTTCCTGGTCGGTTGTTCACACAACACTCTGCCTTCTCTCCTGTAATGACAAAATGTTTGTCCTGAGTGATGGAAGAATGACTATTGGGGGCGGGAGATCTGGGGGATAAGTGGCCAGGAAAGAAGGGTTCTGGGGAACAAGGTGCCTCTGCCCTAATGGCTTGAGATTCAAACTGATGCAGCACGTTTTTACAGGGGCTACCCGGATTGCTGTTATGAAATACGAGTCAGATTTATGATCTTTTTCCTATTGAACATGATATGCTATGCTAACGCTGCATGTGACAGTTTAATCAAATCCATTTGTTACCACGAAGCTAAAAGGGGCCGCTGGGATTTTAGGATTACGGGCAGAGTTAAGGAAGCATGTGGCTTTGTCATTCGCCATCATTTTGCACACTGCCACACTGTGAGGGGCTCTGCGTGCGCCGAGGCTCGTCTGGCTGCCCTTATCCCTTCCCCCACCCCCTGCCGCTGCTCCGACCTGCTCCCAAAGTGGCTTCACAATAGTCGGTCCTCCGTGGCTGGCGCAGGCTGCAACCAGGTCCACACTTGAACCAAATCACGGAGACCCCCCTCCGCTTTTACCTTTGGGCTTGGTGCTCAATGCGAAGCTGCTGCAGCTCAGGGACGCCTAAGTCAACTCATGCAGAAAAAGGAGAAAAGTTTTGGTAAGGTTACATCTATCCTGGATGCACTTGCTGCGCTCCGCACTCTTGGCTGCTCAAAAGCCTCCCTGCTCTTGCGCTGCTTTTGTGTCTTTCGAAAAGATCCGAAATATTATTGTTGTAACTGCTTTGAAAGACTGCTGCTTAAACCAATTAATCTTGCTAGGTGCAACAAATACTGCTACATTCTTTGCAAATCATTCCTGTGTGGCTGCAAAGACCCAACCACAAAAGGCTGGAGCATAAACTCCGCAAGGGATTCTTTGTTAGAGTGTATGTATGTTTCTTATTTTTTTTTTTTTATTTTGCATGTGAGCTGCATCAAAATTGAACTCAGTCTTGCAAATCTCTTGTTGGCCTTTGCCAAGCACTAGCACTTTGCTGCCATGGTAACTGTAATTAAACTGATAAGAGTGGAAAAATGTCAGTATCTCTGAGCCTTGCAGCTGCATTGGAGAAAAAGGGAATCAAATTGGTTCCCAGCTCCATTGCTCAAAAAAGGGGAGGGGGTGATGGAAGGCTGGGGAGGGGGGCTGGGAGTTGAAGGGGCAGAACAGAGTTAAGCAGCTCCAGTGCCTGAGATCTGGGGACATCTATTTGCATTGTTGTCCCTTAGGGGGCTGCAGCCTGTGGGGATGCTCTGGGCCAGTGAACAGAGAGAAACAAGCTTTTAGGCCCAATCCAGTTCTCCAATGGGGCTGGGGGCTGGGGAGAGGATGAAGATGGTCAGGAGGAGGGAAAATCTTTTGTTTGGTACCTCTTGGCAATGGAAGGGCCACGTTGGCCAAATTCTTTTAATCTGTGTCACTGCTCCCAGCTGCAGAACCTGCACTCCCATTTTAGCATCTTCCTAAGGCACCTCATCTCTGCCAGCCCCCCTCTACGGACTCCCCCTTCCTGTGCCTTCTCCCAAATTGTTCTCTGTGAATCTTCCAACAGGGACAAAATGTTTTCCATTCAGTATGTGTAGTTAGTCCAAAAATATAAAAGACTGGGTCTGAGTGCGGCAAATCTTTTATTATGATTATTTTTTTAAACCCCTGTGTGTTGCGGAGTTGTGGTTACTTTGTGGTGTTAACTACTGAAGCTGAGACTGCGCGGATGGATGGCACAGAACAAGGGAACATAATGGAGCCACTCAAGCGTTAGGCAGCCTCACAATGCAATCCAGGCAATTAAAAGCTCACCAGAGTTTAAATGAAATGGTTCTACTTATTTCTGCACAGCACACTGCACGGGCTATTATTTATGTCTTTTTTTTTTAATTATGATTTCCCTTAAACTGTCAAATAACTCAGAATGGCAGGGTCTCAGAGGCAATAAGAATTTCCCTCAGAACAATTTACATGCCAATCTAAAACTAGTTATGAGTCCTGATGTGCTAGGTGCAACTTGTGAAATGTTTCACAGCTCCAAACACATAACTCTATCCAGACGTGTTCCTGGATTGGTGAAGGGGAGCTGCTGACTGCTTTCTGCCTTTCAGGCACTGGCAATGTGAAGAAACAAACTAGTTCCTTTCCTACAACTGAAAACTTGCATAGTATCAAAAATATTTCCTTTTTATCAGAAATGTGATGTTCTCTAAAAGAAAGTACCAAGATGGAGTATAAAATATCAAACTCCTTTTCTGCCCAAGGCCAACAGAATGTAAGAGTTTCAAATATTAATTGGCCTCTGAGTGCTAAATTAAAATGTCAACACAACAAAAACATTTTGTGAAGACAAGCAGGGTGGTGTTACTTTTGCCAAAATGTTGGTGTTGCCTGTCTTAGTTGCACAGCATTTGGAATAGAGATAGCTGACCTTCTAGGTTTGACGTGAGTAACACAACTAAGAGAAATAGAGCTACAAAAAAGGACTGTTTTTAAAGGATCTTGTGTAAAAAAAAAAAAAAGGAATAGCCTTATAAACTGGATAATCAGAATATCCACTCTGCGAGTACCACTGGCTGTTTTCAATAACATGGAATAATGTGGAATGCCATTTAGCAGATCCAAATGAGCCCCATCACCACCACCAGGTATGAAGTTTAGAGATACTTGGGTGGTTCTGTGCTCTAATGAAGGATGCAGTCTTTGTGGAACCTTGCTGGGAGAGGATAACTAGTTCTGATGAAAGAAACTTCATTTGTCCGAAGTTCTAGAGAGAAAGATTTAGCAGAGCTATCAAGAATATGACTAATCTACACTAGAACCTTATTCCTTTGAAGCAAAGGGACAGAGTGCAGGCTGCAGGAACACCACCTGCTCTTCTGTTCAAATCCAGCTGCTCTCCTGCAGCTCCCACAGCCAGGACTATACACAACCTGCTCAAGGAAAAGTCGCGCTGCTTTCGTTCTCCCTGTCCCTGCTCCATTACTCTGCCAGAGAAGTTATTTTCTAATAGAAGTTCAACAGCATGACAGTGTTATTGGCGATGCATTTTCTGTTTGTAGCCTGAAAAGTTTCTCAGCTCTGAGGGAAGGCCTTCACCTTCCCATGTGTCTCCTTATCAGTGTGATTAAAAAAGAAAGACGTGGAGTCAAGGGAGGTGAAACCTTCCTCCTCAGGTTTCCTCCTCTTCAGAGGAAACGGAAAACTGAAGACCATTTCCTAGGGGTAAGGAAGTATACCCCAAATGCTGGACAACACAGTCTGGTGTTTCTGTTCTTAAAACTGTGTCAGATATTGCTGTTTTGTATCCTTCTCCAAAGTTTAAACCTTTATGCCTTCGGACAGGAAGCAGAAGATAACAGCAGGACCTCTGGGCTGTGAGGCCACGGAGTCCAGTGCTCTACTGTCACTCAGCTTGGAGCCAGCTCCTGAGACCTAAAAAGGTCTCAGGATCAGAGTTTGTGAAATGAGGGGATTTGGACTGATGCAGTCTGCAGTGCTTAGAATGGCCATATGATACTGATGAGGCTCTGACTAGTTCAACTTCTCTTTTTTTGAGGGTGATATTTGACACTTAGGAAAGAAGAAACCCAAATCCTTTCATTGAAAAAATTTCAGCCAACTACACAATTCATAGAACTCGGAACACTCCTATTTACGCGGGAGCTGTAGCTTTAAAATACAGAAATGTGCCCACGCCTAGTACCTAAGGTGTATATAATCAGTGAATGTATTTATATGTATGTGTCTAATTTTGTATTCATTTAGATGTTATTCTCCCCCCTGCCCCGATATTTCTCCCCGCTAAGCTAAATGAACACATATTCATGGTGACAAATTATATAAGCCTATCCTTTCATTTAATATAAAAGCAGGTAGTATGTAGTTAAGTAATCTGACATTAATAGTGGTACTGATTCTTGTGAAAAGAAATACATTTTTTTTTAAATGTGATGAGTATTTTGAAAGATGGAGGGCACCAAAGGAAGTATTTACATGTGAACAAGTGATAAGGTTCTGTGACTATTCATGTATGCACTTAACTATGCACTTAACTATAAACACCCCAATTGCTAAAGAAGGCTAGTGTGACCCCCAGGAATGCATTCTCCTTCCACCATCAAACACATATTAAGTAAAAGATTTAATCAGTAAAGAAAAACTCATTTTGACTCTTACAGGTTTGCACAAAATAGTTTAATTCGTTCTTTTAAGATTTTAACCACGTACTCACATTCTTTCCCTTCTAAAGGAGCTTCTTTATATAGAAAATGGAGACACACTAAAATTACTTCATGTTATTTAACTTTATAGTATGTCAACTTCCCATTATATTATTACTTTATGTGACTTTATAGACATTTTCCTAAGGAGTTTATAAAGTGTGAGCCTTTTTGTTTGCAAAATTTAGCTTGATTCCAGGACAGCCCTGAAAGAGAAAGTCGAGCAGTCCTTGTAAAAGGCAGTGTTAACTATTTAACTTGTTTGAGCACTTTAGACATCTTTCCGTTCTTTCTTTAGCCCCAGCTCTCTGTTTTTGTCTTCCTTTAGGTATACAAATGCTCTCAGTCCAGCCAGACACCAAGCCGAAAGGTTGTGCTGGCTGCAACCGAAAGATCAAGGACCGGTATCTTCTAAAGGCACTGGACAAATACTGGCATGAAGACTGCCTGAAGTGCGCCTGCTGCGACTGTCGCTTGGGAGAGGTGGGCTCCACCCTGTACACTAAAGCTAATCTTATCCTTTGTCGCAGAGACTATCTGAGGTAGGAATTATCCTTGCACACCAGTGATGACTGGATTCCTTTTAAAATCCTTTTGTAAGTGTATCTTTTTTGTTTCATTTCCTTCACACCAGCTTACATCCCTGAAAGGTGTTGACCTGTCAGCCCTCTCAAGGTTGCCAGGTGCCTGTTGCGCAGAGGCCAACAGCCCACGTATCTGTCGAGTTCCATTTCACTGACAGGATGTTCTCTTTAGGGACAAGTTGTACCATGGCCTGTAGTGAAACTGCCAATTCATGTCAAGGATATACTGGGTAGAAATCAGTATACATTTGTTTTATTTTTTTTTTCCCTTTTAGAGCATAAGGGGCAAGGTAGGTTGAACATAATATAAAGTTATTCCGTATCTTCTGCTTCAGCATTCTCAAAGTCAGAAATTCTTAGCTGGTATTTATCAGAGCATATTTATGGTGCAGTTTCAAAACTTTCCGTGTGAGTAAGGCAAGTGGTCATTGTAAAGATACCAGTGAAGCAGGAGACTTGCCAGCAGCTTGATGGAAAATAACAGAGACGACCTCCGTCATGACGGGGATGGCCAAACAACAGCTTCAGGCCAGTGCAGATATTCTTTCTCACGAGGATATGGAACCAACTAACTGTACTTCTTAGCATTTAATACTCAACCCGTGAACTACTTAAGAAAAATTATTTTGCTTTTTAGGGAACTTTGTGGCTTGATTCAGCAGCAAATTACTTATATTAATAAAGTAGGCTCTATCAAATGAGAGAAATGATATATGGCATCATTTGGATTTTCATATTTGATATAATTAATCATTTTTCTAGTCTGACATTAAGCGATTTATTTTGAAATTTTTTCCCTTCTGCCACAAAGTTTATCAATCAACAGTAACTCCTTAACCACCTCAGACATTCTGGGAGGTGTTTGCTCTGGAATTTACTGCTTCTTAATATGTAAATCAGTTATTTCCAGTCCAATTCAATCTATACATATAAAAATATATCATTTGATTAATGGTAGTTACATAAGGGTGAATCAGTAATGTTTATCAGGTTCTACTCTTTCGCCTCTAAGGATTGCCTCCTCTGACAGCTGCTGACTAATTATGATCACTGGGCGCTGCTTCCAGTGCCCAGCTTCATGCCAGGTGCCAAGAAGGGGAAGTGGTTCTGGCTAACCAAGATCTCCCTCATTGCATGGCACAGCTAATCAGAGTCAACTTAGTGCGTGAATTCTTTTTTGGAATCCTGCCGTCTTTGAACTTTCCTCTTTGAAATAATAGTTTCTTCCTTCTTCATTGTGAATCACTCTCATTCCCATATAGTCTTTGTAGTTAATTCTAGTGACTTAACATTGCTTTATTGCCTTACCAATAAATAGTCATGGCTTTTTTATTTATTTTTAACTTTCATATTTGTTTGTAATGTCAGTGTGTCAGTACAGTTTGGTAGCAACAATTCCAAAACAAGTTAACATAATCTGGGCAAAATGAAAACATTCTATAATCAAATACAGAAAATGCTGAGAAAAATTTTTAAAAAGTCTCTTGAACTATCTGTATTTTTTATATCAAAAATATAAATTTATCAGCAAACAATCCCTGTGGCATGTTTAAAACTGTTTTATAGTTACCAGTATAATGGCTTGGTTGTTGGCATCATTGGGAGCCAAGTAATTTTAGGCTTGTTTTATTCTTCCTTATAGTAATAAAAATATGATGTTCCCAAGTCAATGTTCTGTTGAAAGGAATTTTTATCAAAATAGTTTTCATATCAGAAATCACTGTCACTGAAAGTGTATGCATTGTTTGTTTTTTATGATATCACTTTCTGTTAATGTCCGACAGACTCAAACTTTTTTATGCTTGCTATCTTATTTTTAAAAACCCTACTCCTAATATAAACCCTGGTCCAAATTACCAATATATTCATTTTTCGTAGTATAGTGTCCTCTTGAAAATTGGTCATTACCACATTAATGGCCAGTTGTTTTGTTAACAGCCTAAGGGTTGATAACATTTCAAACTAAGATGCTAACAATAACTTACCCTTTACTTACACTGAGGACTTGTTGATGTAACAGACTGCCTTGGTAACTGGTCATTCACCAACACTTAAAAACTGAAGGCGATGGGGAATTATATGTTTGTAAAACACTGTGTCATGTGTTCTAGACTACACAGAAGCTGCAGTATTAGTGTTAGTGTTAGTATAAGGTAGAAAGTTTATAATCCAATGAAGTTGGTCCATTATGTCCCTGGCAAATTGAAATGTATCAAATAGATGAACACAATCAGGCACATTTTATCTACTAATTAATTGCTTTGGGTATTTATTCAAAAATGTTTTTAGATGCCTACTCTGTGAGAAGCACAATTGAAGGCAATGGGTAAATGCAGCAAAAGGAAAAGAGAGGTACATTTAAAATGATTACTACCTAGCTGATTATAATTATACAAAATCTGTAATATGATTAGTGAACAAGAAGGATTCTGTGGCTATTTTCTGGAGCTTTGAAAATAGTCTAATTTCCCTCTTAGTTCAACCTGTTTCCTGTTTGTATTTTGCACAATCAATGCTTAAGTCCTTTTAAAATGGTGTAGTGTATGGTTTGGTCTTTCAGTGTTAGGTAATTGGTGTGAGAAACCAAACAAGTCATGAATGAATGACTTAAAAGGTAATGTTTCTCTACCTAAAACACTAGGCAACTATGTAAGAGTATAGGAGATGATAAATCAAGTTTCCCCGGACTAGTAAATCAATGGTAATAGTTAACATCGAGGACAGATAATTTTATCCTACTGAGATAAGAGTGGACATTTTTATGAATTATATCCAAATTCCTAGTTAATGTTTTCTCCCCCCACCAAAAAAAAAATACAAAAACCTTCCAGTGATGGACAGTGTTAAGTTCTGAATGTAACTCAATGTTGCTTTGAGCAGTGATAGTGATGTTAAGTTTTATATGTTCTTTGAATGACAACTACAAAAATTTAAATCATAATATATTTTCTTAAACATTATAAAACCTGCTAGTGTAGTAGATTTGATTTCTTTCAGATTTGTTCTCGTTTGTAGCCAGTTAACTGTACATAAGAAAAAGTACTGTCAATTCCTTTCAGAATGGTTCACTTTTTGTGAAAAGGCTGAGATCTCTTTTTTCCTGTAGAATATAAAATGGACAAATCTGAGAGAATTTGCCGACTTGTAAAATTTGCCAACTTGTTTCCTGTGTTCAGAAACACATTTGATAAAGGAACAGAAGTACTGACTTCTCAAAACTTCCCATATTAACATGTTTTCTCACTTGAACTATGAAGTCAGTGTGTCCATCAATATTATGTTTATGCCACCACCTAGAAATGAGTCTGTTAAAAATGTATCCATTTATCACTTTCTATTTCTAAATTTGGGTTTATGAAAAATTAGACATGGAAGCATTTTTAAACTAGAGTTTAAAACTAGCAGTAGATTCCAATTATTGTATAAAAATAGTGAAGTTTTAGTAACTATACCCAGGACTCTAGTTACTGCTAAACTGCCATCCTCATTTCAGTTTGAAAAATACAAATGAAGTAGCTATGATAAAAATCAGAGATTTCAAATTAAGATTTTCTGGCAAATGTTAAGCAGCCAGAACTATGAAAAAAATAACAAAACGCTTTAATTTTCATCTTGGAGGCAGTACAGGATATCAAAACCATTCAGGTTTATGGGGAATATTTTCTTATTTGCTGTTGCTGTTAAAGGCTGCAACTTCTTGTGTATTTTAAGCACCAAATCAGAAAAGCTGCATCTTGTGTCTCTGTGAATGGCTTCTTACTAGGGACTATTCAGAGCTACTTGCTGTGCTTTGTGCCATGAGCCTGCTTATAGCGCTTTTTTTTTTAGATGAAAAACTGAAAAAGCCTTAAATAAAATTTAATGCAGTTTTCTATTTTTATATGTGAGGATGATTTGTTTAAAATGAAACTACTGGGAAAGAGAGTTGTTTTATGCTTCACCATAGTTGTCAGTTAAAAAGGTTTGGAATTGCTATGCTGAGTACAGGTTTTGTGTGCTTTAATATAATAATACAGTAACTTTAAAATAGAAAGCAATGCATGGAGGGCATTAATAGCACTTTAATTTCATACTGATCAAACACAGTGCTTCTACATTTTTATATGAGGTTAAATTTATGTTAAGACATGGTTATGACCTTAAAAGTGAGTATGAATAGGGAATATTATTTATCTGATAGTGCACTGCAGATTTCCTTTTTATTATTGAATCAAATAGTCATTCTTTTTTTTTCATTGTCAACTGTTTTATATTAGATATCTGAAAATATTTTTCACAGAAAGCAAGTGTATTTTTATTTGAAAAAACACTTTGCATTCTTTTTTCAAAACTTAAAAACTTTTATATGGAGTGAAACTCTTCAAAGTTTTTTCTCTATGAGCTTTGAGTTTTCTTAATGCTTTATGAGTCATAACTTTTGTCATATCGAAATGTCTAATCTTCATGTTCTGAAATATTCTGCATATGAGTATCTTAAACTCCATGATCCGGTTAAAAGTACTATTATATCCCTTGTAAATTATCTTGTCTTATTTTTAGTTTACAGTTTTATAAAGCTATCTTAAGTTCATTTTTTCTTTATATCAGAGGAAAGTGTTACTGAATTATATTTCAAGCATTAAGAGTATATTCAGTTCACGAGCCAGTGGAAATCAGAAGTGATTTTGCTTTGTACAGTATTTTGGGAAAGTACCCTTCATTTCGTGTTGGTATGAATTCACATGATTAGTATTACTTTTTTTGTGTGTGTGACAACACTTTTGCGACAATTTCTGTTAAAAATATTTAATCTCCTTGTAGAGTTTACAAAATTAGCTGTCTTTAATTCTGTGATGCATCTGTTTTCAGTAAATGAGTATTTCATATAATCATTTTAGTTTTGTGAATTCCTGTATTGGTTTCAGACTTATAAAAATCGTATGATATTCACAAACATAGCCCTGCCAATATTAAAAACACAAAAAATACCTATTTCTTTATGATTTTAAGTCTTTATAAAGCATGAACTACATCACTCAGGATAGTTTTTACACAAATGATGGATAAGTTAAACATACCTGACTTAGCAGAAAAATATTCTGTTTCTACAAGTATATTTAGGATTAAGTGTATTTGGAAGAAGTAAATTTGAGAATTGCTAAAATTGCTTATTTTGCACTTTGTAAATACATAGAACTCTGGGAAAGAATCTCTATTTTTGATGGCCCTTAAAGTATATCAAAGTAAGCCAGCTTCTCATATAAACGCACCATTAACGTCATAATTTATTAAGGAATATCAATTTAAAATGTACCGAAATGGTTTTAATGAATTTTGTAAATGGTTTTAATGAATATGTACATTGAAATGTATTATGTAGTTTAGTTTTCTGCCTCACACAGAAGGAACATAGTCAAAAAGAACTGCACCAACAAAACCAACTGCAGTATTTTCCTTCGTTGTTATGTGAGGCATTGAAAACTTATTTTATTTGTCTTGAAAACATCTTCTCGTTCCTCTGGAATGTCTTCTATTTTATTCAAAATCACATCCTACAACTTCACCCCATTTTCCAATACTAATAAGTAGATGTTTCTCACTTTTATTAATGTCAAATATAAATTGTAAATGCAGGACAAGATCTTGGGGGGGGGGGAAGAGAAAGAATAGAATAGTAATACTCTAGTAGGTCAGATACTTTTATAAAACAGCATTTGCATTAGCCATGTTTCTTTAAAAAGTTATTTTACTTTTGTTTTTATTTTTTAGTTGGTTGATATTAGTAATTACTCCTCCTGAACGGTATTTCCCTTAAGCAAATAAAACAATCAATGTCCACATAGATGCTGCACATCCAATTAGAATCTATACCCGACCTTGGAATGAACATTTTGTTGTGATAGACTTTCACACTGTGGCAGATTTTGAAACATGAAATACAGATTCTTGATGCTAGCTAATTTTTTAGTATTGTAATCTACAGCACTGAGATATTAAATAGTTTTCACCTTCCTAAGAAGAAAGACAAGTTTTATACTACTACAGAATGCCTTCATTTATTCCTTTGTGGTTTTTCTCACCCAAATCTAATTTTCTCAGCTCATTGGAAGTTAAACTCTGTTCCATTTCTGTTTCTACTGTTGAAATGTTTGTTTTAATAATTAACTATACATCTCACTTTTTGAGGTATTTATAAGAAATTTATTTTGAAACAGGTTGACATTGTGAAGCAAGGAATGCGTTTAAATTTTCATTTTCAACTTTCAAGGCAATTCTTTTGTTTGCTGAGGTATTTTGTCTTTTATTATCAACATTAATGGATAACTTTTGTCTTGGGGAATTAGGACCTATGCGTAATCTTTAAAGGTATTTATCAAACAGATTTTCTATCTTTACAAACTACCCCCATCAGTCACCTGTACCATTTTTGGATTCTGCCCTATTTCATCAGAACTTTTCAATAGACCTTTCCATGCAATTTTATTCTGTTGTTATGTAAAGTTTTTAAGCCTTTCACTGACTTCTTTTCCTTCATAGTTAGTTTCCCATGTTGCAAAAATCTCTAGCTGTGGCTTTACTAGTTTAAAATAAAATCACACTTGAGATAAATCATCTTGAAATAGTCAGATGCATGATTTGAAGTTGGAAAATTAGCACTAAGCTTTTTTTTTTATTATTATTATTAAGTTAGATTCTAACCAGCATGTGTTGTTATGATTCAATTTAATATTAAAAACTCTCCAGCTGGGCTATTGGGAAAATAAAGGACTTTTAGGAATTCAAAGTTTATTTGCAGAAGAGTACACCAAAGCCTTATTTAAGTAAAAGTGCATCATCTACATTACATTAAACCATCTTATTAATAATAACTAAAACTTAAGTTTCAGTAAATGTAAATGTCAAATATAACAAAGATTAGTGAAGGGGCATGGAACTTCATAAAATGTGCTGATACTAGGATTTAACAGTAACCAAATGGTATCCAGAAAAATAAATTCCCATCTCTTTATTTTTTCTGTGAGATCCCAACAGGCAACTTTAAGAGAAAAAAATTTTTAAGATATTTTTAGTTTCTTCTTAATTCCTAAATTTTTTACAATACTGCTGGGGTTTCCTTATAGCTATTCAAAAAGAGATGCAAGCTACTTTAAAAAAATATTTATTTATTTATGCATACAGAACTAGGGTACAGGCCAGAGGTGCAGGGGCTGTGAGAAGATTCACAAGAGACAGAGGTGGGGGGGGGGAGCAGAACAGGCAGACCGAGGAAGTACACTGTACACTGTGGAGGGGAGCGGCTGGCTGGTCAGGTGAGGTCTGCCATGCCCTGTGGATCACCTCCTGGCATGGGATCTAATGCACTGAAGCTTCTGTGGCTAGCTTGCAATGTGTCCTACCCCACTGTGCCACCAGGGAAGGCCATGCGCTACTTTTAAAATTATTATTTCTTTTCCCTGTTTTCAAAAGATTATGAAAATAATTTTAAGTTCTTCACTGGACGGTATCCCTTTCAGAAAAAGAAGAAAAACAAAGCCGTAACAAGGCTGTTACACTTTCAAATACCTTAAGACATTGAGCAGAGCACTTAATCAACTTCCTAACAAAAATATATCATGGCCAGTACATACTACGGTGAGTAAGAGTGCATATTAGAGTGGTTAGTTCCTGTCTTTGCAGGGGTGGGTGAGACTGAGGTAGGAGAGGCAAATGGAAAAAGCATGATAACTGTAAAAACTAAATTTGAGTTTTAGTTTCAATAGACAGGTATATTAATGTTTGACAGGGGAGAAAGTCAATCTATACTGTGAACACACTCTTAAAACCTGTATTACATGTGGATATCCACCGAGGCATCACTTGTACTTTGAAACATATTAAGAAATTGTAAGTTATTGGGTAACCTTAAACTTACAAACTAGTATTTTCTGTGGCCATTTTTTAGTTGAAAGGAAAAAACTTTTAGAAAGGATCTGAGCTACAAAAATCTCTTCTCTTCAGTGCATATCCTTGCCAAGCAGATGGTCAGAGTTTGTATTTGAATACATGCTTTGCTTTCTCTTCAGCAGTTTAAAAATGAAACAACCAGGTAGTCACTTAATATTTGAGTGATGAAACTTCATTCCTGGAAATACGGAATGTACCCTATTTCCAATGAATTTTTTAAAATATTCATAGTTTTATAAAGATTAGCTAGGCAGTCCTTGAAAATTTGGGAGGAGCTTAGGGCAAGTTTTTTTGTTTTTTGTTTTTTTTTAAGGTGTATTTAGGGCCCTTTCTGGTGGCACAATGGGCTGAGGCACAGCACTGCAAGGCTGGCCACAGCCACTTTAGCACAAGTTCGTTCCCTGAACAGGGAAGTAACCCAAATGGCAACAGCAGACCTCTCCTGTCTCGCCCGCTGCTCCCCTCAGCAGTGTACTTCATCAGTCTGCCTATTCTGCTTCTCACTCTGTCTCTGATGAATCCTCTCACCATCCTTGCACCTCTGGCCTGTACCCCAGTTCTGTATGAGTAAATACATAAACCTTTAAAGGACCCTCCAGAGCAAGTTATTCCTCAAATTTTCAACAAGTTTTATTCTACACCATTATCTTTAAATAACTAAGCAAAATGCATGAAGTGTTTTAATTTAACCATGTTCCATGGAACCAATATAAACAATGAGAAGGGGTACAATGAGGAGAGATTGGAAATGTTTTTGAGAAGTAAGCTTATAAATAATAAATAAAAATTGGAATCTGTAAATTCCTTTTGTAAGCCAGTAGGCCTGTGATAAAGTTGAGCTTTGAACTTCCGAAGTTATGGATGCAGAATAAGATAGTTAATAGATAGAAGAGCTTTTGTGATGTTTGCATTGTTTCATCTCTTATGACAGACATCAGTAAGCTATCAACAGATGGGCAGCTGATGCCCCTTGCAAAATGCTTTTGCATCCTTGGTCCATTTTTCTATTCAACAAGTATTATTCTGTATACTGAGTACTGTACAAAGCCCATGGATTCAACACTGAATAAAATAAAGAAATACCACCTTGTAGAGCTTATATTCTAGTTGGGAGCCAGCAATCAACACATTATTATATTCAGAGATGAAAAACGGGAAAAAATAGACAATCTGAGAGGTTTGCAAACATTTAGGTGTGTGTGTGTGTGCATGCAGGTGCTCAAGAGAGATGGAGAAATAAGGATGTGGAAAATTAAACAGCATAGTCAGGGCAGTCAATTTGAGCTGCAAACAGTGTAAACCCTGAAGAAAGTGAAGGAGCTATCCAGGGGAGTAGACAGAAGACGGTGGGCACAGGGAACAGCTAGTACAAAGGTCTTAGGAGAGGAAGCTTTCTGAAATGTTTGAGGATGATCAAGGATGCTTATCATAGTTGGATGAGAAGATGAGAGCAGAAGAGAGAATTACAGGTGGCCACGAAGAATCATAGACCATATGGTGTTCCCCCATTGCGTTACCACCATGAACATCCCAAGGGCTCCTTTCTGAATATTCCCTAAAGAAGTGATAGCACTTCCATTGGGGAACTACTGTAAAATGGACTCAGTTAGGCTGCTATGAAGTCAGTAACATTTGAGATTACAGAACTCTTGTGCTAAATGAAACGGTTATTTTCCAATTACTACTTACTGGGAGATTTTCTTTTTTAATTTTTGTTTAACCTCAGTGGCAACCCTGTGAGAGCCTGTGGTAATTGTGAAGCATGTATCTCAAAATAGATCTAGCTGCAAATTCATGAGTGACAGTTGAGTTGCATGTTTATGTTGACACATCTACATGCATCTCCTTATGTGGTTGATGGCCTCATCATACGTGGTGATGTTTTTGTGTGAAATACACAGGGATGCCCATGTTGAGCTAGGGCTGCCACTGTATCATGTATGAAGATGACTTCATGGTCAAAGATGCCATGAAACTGTCCTGATCGTCACATAATTGGTATTTTTGAATAGTTAGGTAATAAAAATCGCAAACCTGAGGATTTTTCAGTGCCTGCCAATTTTCTACTCTTACAATGAGAC
This sequence comes from Condylura cristata, assembly GCF_000260355.1. Classification (NCBI taxonomy): domain Eukaryota; kingdom Metazoa; phylum Chordata; class Mammalia; order Eulipotyphla; family Talpidae; genus Condylura; species Condylura cristata. The sequence continues at coordinate 10,392,864 of NW_004567137.1, forward strand.
TATCAGTTATTCTAGATCCGAAAGGTGATTTTTTCCCCATTATTTTTCAAATTGACACTGAGTGTTATTTAACTATTTCTAGTACAAAATATTTAAATAACTTATTTCCAATTAGCATAAAATATCCAACTCAGCATCTAGAGGAAATATATCAAAGGCATATTATTATTTACAACAATGTATCTGATCATAATTTAGATGAGACATGCTACCTAAGTATTCTATTTATATTTATTTTTTTCATCCTTCACCTAATCCCAGCTCACTTTTAGTTTCAAATCAAGAAGAGCTAATCAGTAATCTTCAAAATGAAAAGATTAACACTTATAATTTCTATGTACAAGTAGCCTTAACTTTTAATGATTAGAAAAGTCAAATTTAAATAGCCATATTTGTATTTATAAATGTGAAGGCATATTTGCATAACTTACATTAACTATAAATATATCTCAGTTTAGAAGTTTCCTGCATAGGACATGCATGCTGGGCTATGTTATAGTGCTAGATAAGAAGTAGTATTAATGTGCTGGATTTTGCAAAGAGGCTCAGCTTTCAAAGTGACGGCTAACTAACTAGACTTAGGGGCAAAGAAAACCAAAGCATACTTCTCACAAAGTTGTGAGAAGAGAGAAACCAAATGACTCTCTTAAATCTTATTTCTGCTGTCCTGTGCATTTTTTGTTTGTTTTTTTGTTTGTTTGTTTGTTTTTGGGTTTGTTCATTTTTCCCCTATTCTAATTTCTGGAAGTTTGGCTTTTTTTGATAGATGCGATTTCTTCTGTCATTGCCGTTGAGTCTTAATAGAGTGAAAGCCCCATCATCCTGGCTACTTTTTGATTCTGGCCTTCCAGAGTGGATTGATGACCTGATACTTTGCTTGGTATTGCCATAAGCTTGACAATAGTAGTTATGAAACTAATCATATTCCTTGGAATGGAGAGCACATGCTTAGTTGACCAAACATGTTACTTGTCTTGTCTTTTCCATAGATTGGATTTCCGCTATTATCTGAGGGGACAGATTTTGAGAAGATTTTAAATTGAAAAATACTTTTAATTTTAGGGGGAGGTTATCTGCTATTTCACAAGTCAGTTTTTTGGTTTTTTTTTTTAGAGTGATTCTATAGTTACACATTTGTTTTATATTCGTTTTAACAGTATTCTTAAATCATTTCACTGTTTTTCTCATTGTACCGTATTCAATGCTGTCTCTCACCCACTGACTAATGGCAAATCAGTCACTTATTCTCAGGCTGATGCATTCATCTGCTGGTCTTTACCTGTTTGATGTGAATAACTCTTTAGAGGTACTTATTTCCCTAAGCAACTCTCAAAGTAGTAAAGTCTAATTCTTAATATTGTAAAGGAATGTCCAGTATAAAAGTTACCAGTGCAGATTTGCATTCTGCTACATTTCAGCTAATGTTTCAGAGAAAGTTACTCAGCTGCCCAGCCTGTTACTTATCTGTGAGTGGGAGGATAGACCCATTCAGAGAACTGTCAAAGGGTGCTCTTCAAACAGTGGAAGGCTCTGGACAGACCCCCTGGCTGACTCACCAATCCGAACTTCTGTTGTTAGAAAGGAAGTACATAGCCCGTCATGAAGATAAGATAGTTGGGAAATTAAACATGAGAAGATGAAAAAACAGATTAAGATGAGATTTAAGAATGATTAATAGTCAAGATTATGAAAGGCTACTCTTAAAATAAGCTCGTTTACCAACTTTTCATCTCCAAAGACAGATGAAAAACTGCACCTGATTTATTAAGTGAAGGTTACTGCAATCTGGAATAGATGTTATATTAAGATTACAGAAGACTTATATAAATTAAGGTCAATTTGGATCTTTTGCAGTTACTTCAAATGTCCTTTTTTTTTAATGAAAGGGGAGTTTTCAGAAAAAACTTCTATGCCCACACTGTCCACATTTCAGCTTGTGAATGTTCTATGGACTTGTAAAGCACTGTTTATAGCCCAAAGATAGAAATATATATATAATTTTAGTTTCGTTTAGTTTCCCTTTCTAGTCTTATTTTTGTATCCTTTAAAAAAAATTTTGTACCTTTTTGGTAAGAACTGAAAACCAGTCTTATTTGTACCAATACACTTCCTCACAGTACTCTTTAAACTTTTTGATTATCTAGCTATATTCTTACAGAATAAACTTCACCTTTAATTTAGATATATAATTACAAATTATTGTACATTTTTTAAATTAGAGAAAATGTTTGAAAGATAAGATAAAAAAATAAACAGAAATGCTAATCACTTTTAGAGTATCCTGGATTTCTGAGGCCCCAATTTGGCGAGTACTGTTTTGTTGTTTTTCTATCCCTGGTAGGGAATCGAGCTTGTGCCACAGTGGCTGCTGATAGCTTGATAGCTCTGAGACTCCAACCCCTGTACCACCAGGGAGGCTCCTAATACTGTTAGTTCTTAATGGCATTTTAAGCCTGACTGCGAGGTGCTTGGTAGTATTGCAGGAGAGCGTAAAGAAGGACACACCAGCGCTTTGGAAAGAGTTGTAAAAGAAAGATGTGGTAGCTGTTCGAAATAAAAGGACTTATTAAGCCTGAGATCATATGTCTTGTGCTGCCCATTTAATATTGAATCAAGGTTTCTTCCCTAAGAAATCTGGCAATGTGTGTAGACGCTTTTTCATACTATACCATAGCTACTGCAACATTAATCTGAAGCCGGTTCTCTCCCTCCCCCGCAACCCTTTCCAGGACACAGTGAGATTTTTAGACTGATAAATGCTAAGAGAACCCTATGTACCAAAGGCTGTGTTTACTGCATGTAATACATATCATTGTTTGTCTCCTGTAGTGAAAAATACTTGTGTCGTGCTGTTAAAATGCACTCCTGAGAGACCAGTGCTTGCTATTATAGGGTCCATTGCTTAAAAAAATGATACACTGACAGAAATACAATTTAAGAAAATTTAACACCAAGGGTAGTCAACCATATAGGCTACTATTAAGGGGTCAAAACTCAAGGCCAGGGGTTTATTTAAAAAAGAGGCACAGTTTATTTGCTAGTAGTAGACAAAGTTAAAAGAAAAAAAAAATCAAACTTGAATTCCTTGCTCTCTAGTCTGTAGAAAATTAATGAAAGCAACAGTTCAATAAGATTTTATTGCAGAAATGTTTAAGTGAAACATTTTTAGAATGCCTCGGAATTTTTAAACAGTTACTTACCATTTAGAAAGCTGTAATAGCGCTGTGCATAACAGATTGCTCGAGTTGGATCCTCGGCACACCCAGCGATTTTCTTAAAATGTGTAGTCAGAGCTGGTTAGTCTGAATTACTTTGTTCATTTCATTTTTGTGCGTGTAGCTTATAAATATATTTGAGATTGACAGTCAGCATCTCACACAATTACTACAATTTAAAATATAAGCTATTGTCCAAGTGCCCTTGTGGGCATAGTTTGGTTGTTAAATGCATTGGATCTGTAACAAGGCTTTAGAAAAGAAAAATAACCAGATATGAGATGTGACTAGATATGCTGGGTTTTAGAAGAATACAGAATGTTCTAGTGAATAAACAGCTACTGAATGCTGATGAAGCATGTGTTTTTAAGCCATCACATGGCTCTGTTATTAGGGGAGAAAATTCCATGAATTTAGATGAGATGTATTATCTAATTTTACCATTTTAAGAACAAATCTGCCATCCAGTAATATTTGATGCCAACTGTGTACGGATTACATGTTCCTTTGGGAGGAAGGTTACAAAGGTAATACAATAAATAATCTAAGCTTCAAGGAGCTTAACTTGGTGTAAGAGAAATAGAAAAAAAAAAATCATCCACTGCTGTGTCTTCCATCCTTCACCCTGATGGTACTCTTACGGCTGCACCCCAGGATGGGCCTTGGGAAGCCATCTATCCTGCCATGAGCGGACGTCCAGAGATGAATGCAGGGTCCTTAGAACTCAACGGATCTGGCAGTATCATATAATAAGTTAACCTATGGACATACCAGGTGATGCTGATTTTCCAGGTACTTTGTCCAGGGCCTCTGTACCTCAGTTGTGTTGTGGGAGCAGACCCAGAAAAGCTGGCTGAGGACAAGTGAGTCTCGGCGTCATGTGAGTTGTGAGAGACACGTGAGTCTCTGCCACAACCACACAAAGGCTCCCCATTGGTGCGGGTGTTTTAGTTTTGTTGCTTAAATTCACGTTGGGCTTTATCATATCATGCCATCTCTGCACGTTGTGTTGTATTTTTTAGAAGTTATCTGAAGGAAATGGTATTTATGGTAGATTACTTGAAAAACTGGATGTTAAGCTATTCCTTAGGATACTTTTCAAGAAAGCCTTTGGGTCACCCTCACAGTGTTGTACATTTGACCTTGTCCCCTATTGGTTTGACCCCTCAAAAATTTTCTCAAGTCACGTGAGTGTTTCACCATTGGACTGAATTGAAGCGTATTTTAATAAGGAGTTGCAAAAACCTTAAAGACAGGAATGGTATTGTGGGCTCTGTGCACTGGGTCCCATGATGAAGTGTGTCCCCAAGACTCAGTAGGAAATTTTCCCCAAACTTTAGAGGAAGAAAAGTTCCTGAGATGCTAAACAGTATATCTATTGGGCCTTATGAATTATATATTGTTTACATTTCCCCTCTTTTCTTGTCTCCTGGGAACCTCAAATCCAAATTTACTTTTTTTACTTTTGTAACAACTAGATACCAATATATTCTCCAGACCTCTGGTTTCTCTCAACTGCCTGTTTTTGTCTTTATTATGATACCAGCAACTATTCATTTCATCTAAATATGACTATAAAATCATCAAAATAAGATAGTTAAACTATTTTAACAGACAAACAATAATGGAGGAAAAACTGGAGGTGGGACCACAAGGTCTAATGCATGAAATGCTCAGCTAGCTGAGTGGAAGGAATTTAGGAAAGTGAGGCTAGAATGAAATTAATTCTTTCTTTTTAATGTAAAGGTTTATTTCTTTATGCATAGAAGAACTGGGACACAGGCCAAAAGTGGGCAGATCTACTGCAATACACTACTGAGGGGAGCAGCGGGCAAGACAGGAGAGGTCTGCCGCACAACGTGGGTCCCCTCCCTGGCTGGGGATGGAACTCGCACTACAGTAGCTGTGAGATCTTCATAGTGCTGTGCTTTAATGCACTGCACCACCAACGAGGGCCCAGGAAGGGTTATAATTCTATAGTCTAGACAATATATATAAAATATAAGTAGCACAGAATAGTTTGAGCTTATTTTGCAGGATGAAGATTACGGCAGCATTCTCTATCATTTTTACTTTCATGTAATTGTTTTGGCACAAGCACATTGCTTTAATATAAACATATGTATGCTTATCTTCTTTCATAAAGCAGTAATCAATAAGGTTGCTTCCGTGCCTCCAGGTTCTGAGGAACAGGTAGATGAAACAATCTGAGTAGGTGGAGGACTAGCCAGCCCTCCCCCACCCCCCATCGGGAGTAAACATGATCTCAAGACAGCCGACTGCGGGATGTGACCTAACACTACAGCATCTGGTCCCTCGAGGAAAAAAAACTCCATTTTGGGAATCTTAAATTCCATAAATCACCCAGTCTTACTTGCAATAGAACTACTCTTGACTTTAGATATTCTGCATACCTATTTGTCTTTTTCTCCTAACTGGATCAGATCCATCAGGCCTCTGCTGTCTTCTGCCTGGCAGGAACCTAACCGTTGATCCTTCAAGCTGCCCTTCCATCTTCTTCTCCCACATCTGTCCTTCTGTCTCAGTGCTCATGAAGACTCCAGCCTGGAAAATCGGCACTGGTATACTACTTTATTCCCTTCCCCTATAGCATAACTGAGAAACAAAGGTAGATTGATGCGCCCACAAATGGTTTCTCCTCTCACCCAGCCTCACAAACCCACTCTCTGTACTCGACCTCCCTCCGAAATTTCCCTTGACCTCCTATTGCTCTACTGAGCACTCATAGTTCCCCTCAATGCCTCTTTTTTTGGAGAGCTGTCCTGTCTCCTTGGTCTCAGTAGATGACTTTGCTGCCTCCTTAAAACCGAAGCCATCCAGCTTGATATAAATCAGCCTCTTATCACTAATTACATTTCATCTACTTTTCCATTTATCTTTTATTTCTTGGAGTTCATCTTTGTGGACAAGAGGTTCCTATTCCTTCCTCAGGCCAATTCTTTGTGGTAGGCTACAATGATTCCAGTGCCTTGTGGGTCTTATTTTTATGATATATCCTCTTTTTTTCTTTTATATCTTTAATCCTTTAAAAAATAAATTATTGAGCCTTAACATACTAATGCATTTAAGACCATTCTCTTCTGGACAAAAGTCTCAACTCCTCAAACATAGGATGGTATTAGCCTTTATCACCTAACTTTCTTAAAGTATGATTACTTTTGTCACCCACACTTATCTGCTCCTTATTGCCCTGTGATCTGGCTTCTACTCATACTTCCAACTACTCTACTGAATTTGTGTTCCTGTTTACCAAAATTAATGGGACAATTTCTTCGGGATCATCTCAGTTACTTTTTTTTTTTTTAAAGAATTATTTATGCATACAGAACTTGGGTACAGGCCAGAGGTGCAGGGGCAGTGAGAGGATTCACCAGAGACAGTGGGGAGGGGAACAGGTTGATTTGACGAAGTACACTGCTGAGGGGAGCAGCGGGTTGGGGGGGGTTGGAGGGGGTGGGTCAGGAGAGGTCTGCCATGCCATGTGGGTCACCTCTGGGGCGGGTGGGGATCGAACTCATGCTGAAGTGGCTTTAGCTTCTTAGTATTGTGCTTTAACCTACTGCCACCAGGGAGGGCCTCAGTTACTTTTTAAATAGTGTTGATCACTCCTAAAATCTCTCTACTATCTTGGATCCCATGACCCTACACGATCCATGACCCTACACAGTTCTGATTCTTTTCTGGGTCTCATCCTTCTTGAACATTCATGAAGCACAGTACTCTGGAAACACTGATCTCTTAGGAATGTAGTTCTTGTTCCTAGGAGACAGGATCTATCTTCATGGTTTTAATTCCTGATTATTATGCTGAAGGCTCTTAAATATCTAGCTACAGGCCATTACTATCCTCTATGCTAAGCCAAGTAAATCTACCAATTGACTGCTGCACTCTAAGAACTCAAGTTCAGAATATACAAAGATCAAGTCATACAAACTTTGTCTGTTTTTTTAAAAAGATTTATTTTATTTATACGTACACAAGCTAAGTGTGTAGGCCAGAAATGTGGGAAGTGAGAGGATTTACCAGAGACAGAATGGGAGCAGAACAGGTGGATCTATTGAAATACATGGCTGAGGGGAACAGTGGGCAAGACAGGAGAAGTCTGCTGTGCCATGTGGGTCAGCTCTCTGGCTGACCAAACTCCTGCTGCAGTGGCTGCTGATAGCTTGATAGTGCTGTGTCTTTAGCCCCTGAACCACCAGGGAGGCTCTACAAAATTTGTCTTTCTCTAATATAGTAATTGAGCCTGTTAAAGATAATATAAAAATATACAGGAACTAATTTTATTTATGATTATAAATAGACAAACTTGGGAAGTATTAACCATGAGTCTATCAGTGTATAAGATGGAGAATACATTAAGACTATGTACAGTTATTTCTAGAATGCAGGGAAGATACACCAGAACAAGTTACTACATTGAATTATCAAGCTAATGGAGGAGACAGTGTGGCTGTGGTGATACCTGCCAATAGAACAACTGACAAAATTCAGCAGCAACTCAAAAACTAAGGAGAAATAAAAAACAAATTAACCGTGACTAAGAAATTTACTGAGGGCCCTCCCTAGTGGTGCAATTGATTAGGATGCAGCACTACAAACTAGCCACAGCTGCTTCAGTGTGAGTTCGATCCCCATACTGGAGGTGACCCATATGGCACAGCAGACCTCTCCTGACCCACCTGCTGCTCCCTTTAGCAGTGCACTTCACTGATCTGCCTGTTCTGCTCCCCTCTCCGTCTCCGGTAAAGCCTCTCACCATCCCCTGCACCTCTGGCTTGTATCTCAGTTCTGTATGCATAAATAAATAAATCTTTTAAAACAAAAGAAATTTACTGAAAACTAAAAGCAAATATATAACAAATATGCAAAACAGTTAAATACTGAAGTCTTTTCCATTGTGATCAAGGAAAAGCCAATAATAGTCACTATTGTAATTTTTACTCCTACTGTTTTAGAGGTTATCTCTAGTTACTAGAGCAAGAATATTAAATGATGAGTATACTTATTAAAAAAGAGAAATATTTTCTTTGTGAATAACTGAGAAAATGTAAGAATAAAAGAATTTGGCAGAATAGCTACATCAGACACAAGGTAAACAGAATGTGAAATTTTACTCTTGCTTCAAAAATGATTCATTGGAAATGGAGAAGAAATTTGCTGTGTGTGGTATTAAGTTCTAAAAATTCAGCCATTATGTATAAAAAAAATCTTTGAAAATAGTAAGATCTGCTGAAAAGATTGCCCTGTTTTTTCTACATACTTGTGTTGAATAAATACAGAAAAAATTCACCTGGACAGAGGATACAGAAAAGGCATGTTAAGGGTTAGTTTCAGTGTCATGACATCAGGTCCACAGAAGCTGCCTGGAACACGGGAAGTATTTCTGGCACAAAACAGGCAACAATCTTATCCCCGTGTATCTTATGTTCCAGTACTACTGATGAGATATTTCCCCCAAGTTGGGAACGGACCAAAGTGCATTATAGATGGAATCTAATTTTGCCTCAGGGAACGATTGTTGGGCCCATTTTAGAGACAGCAACCCCGAGGCACAGTTCTCAAGTTGCAAATGACTGAGCTTCCTTTCAGCAGCAGACAAGGTACTCCTAGTGTCCACCCCCGGCCCTGCATTGGCCCTGGACTCGCAGTGTGACTTGCCACTACCAGTGAGGGGGGACTTGACACATACGTGGCTGTGCTCCTTGTTAAATTACTGGCATGCTGCTGCTACCGTGCCCATTAATTGTCCATCTGGGAGGGAATGAAGTACCTACCGGCAAGCTTGTATCTCTTGGGTGGCATCAGGCATTAGATTTCACTTCTGTGTTTCCTGTGAAGCATACCCTTGCTTTTTCTGGCAATAATTTTCTAAACAAATAGAGAAATTTAGACTACTCTTTCTTCTTTGGTTTCTTAAGCCTGTTGGAAAGCAGCCAGACCATCTCAGAATGGTTCCTCTAAATAGATTAGTAATGTGTATGTTAGGGAATATATCTCTCTATATAATTTAATGGTAGAAGAGAAGACATTTTGTTCTCTTTTAAAAAATAAATCCCTGTGGAAGTTTATGACCTTTGTAATCAATGCTTTTTTAAAAAACTAGGCTCTAGAGAGGGTTTGGGTTGGAAAAGGTCACCTATTTGCAATGATATATTCTGTCAAGAGTGTGTATAAGTGTAATATACTAGACCTTAACAATGCAATATATTTCACTGTAATACAGGACATCTATTTTTGCTTTTTATTTCAAATGAGATTTTATTAAGTGGGCAGCTCTGCGTTATTTTCCCTTAAATATATTCTTTTAGTGGGTTAATCTAATTATTGTAGTGCTTTGAAATTTTTAGACTAAGCATGGATCAGGTTGAACCAAAGTGAGCAGTGCTTTCTCCTTCCCTCCTTACCCCCCCCCCCTTTTTCCTATCCCCTCCCCCCAACTCACTTAACACTGAAGAATGGGAAGTTATTTTGAATTTATATTGTTCCAACTAAGTAAAAATAGTAATTGTCAAATTTGAGTCATTATCCTGACCTTTAGGAGAAAAAATTCTCAGAATCTTCCAGATATTCAATATTGACGAATTTAAGAAAAGTGCAGCACTATCACTTTAGGTAGTTACTTAATATTTTCTAAATTTAATGAAACTATTAGAGTTCAAAGAAAAGCAGTGTCCGTTGCCTAGGAAGACTTCAGGGAGGAGACGCAATTGGCATAAGGATGAGGAGAGAATAACATTCCAGATGGAAGTAGCTGCCTACCTGGCACTGGAATCCATTCATTGTAAAAGAACAATGAAGCAAATGGGCTAGTTGAGTAAGTAGAGAGTTGCCAGGCAAAATACACGATCCCCAATTAAGTTTTTATTTGATAAGTAATGGGTAATTTTTTAGTATGCTACATCTGGCAACACTGTTTAGATGGCTCTTTTAGAAGAAAGTGGGAACTATGGGCCAGTAGAATTGACTATCCTGGGCAGACTATTCTTTTTCAGAAAATATGGAATCATTGTTAGACTCTGAACAGATTAGTGAAATGAAGAAATTAATGCTTTAAGGAAAAATCTTCCAGATGTATGCAGACTAGATTGTAGGAAAGTGTCTTGTTTGTTTTATTTTACCCAACATTTAGCTGGAACCCTAAAAGGCAGAAGGTGTCAGGATACTAGGGAGCAGGAAGAAGAAGTGGGGTAGAATGAAATATTTAGGAAGGCCTCAACCATAACATAAAGTAACAAGACAGATACACAAATTAACAAAGAATAATTATCAGATGGTTAGGAACATGTGATTTTTTAATAACTTGGCTTCCTGGAAGGATTACAGCTTATAAGAGATGGCCCAGCACCTGGACAGAGGTACAGGAGCAGGATCCCAAGATGCTTCCACACACATTTAGCCTGAACCTGTTGGTGTACCATCCAGCTGCTTGCTTGAGTCAGAGACTAAACTGTGCTTTTCATTACTTTGTAGAGTAGGTGAAAGGATGATGATGAAATACAACCAGAGGTAATGGGTAGAGAGAACAATTACAAGCTTTTTGCAACTGCTAGTTAACATTTCAGATGTGTTGCCACCTAAACCATCTAGAATGAGGTCAAAGGCAAATTTAATTTATGCTGAGTCACAATAAGTAGGTGAAAAAGTTGCCCAAAAGGTCCTGGTATAGTTTTACTCAATGTGGTTTTACCCCTGTTAGGTGATTTCTAGAAATACAGTTCAGGAGAGGACATAAGGGTGGTGGCCTAGTGATCTCTGTGCAACTGGTTTTAATACATTAATTTTTGGCATCTGCCTATAGGGGTTATATCCATCATACCCTAGTTCAAAACGGGGTTTAAAAAAGAGAGACAGTAGTAACCCATGTGTATAAGTAAAATTCCTGTGTGTTTTCTATTTAGCTGATAAGGAGCAGTGCTAATTTCCATCATCTTCCTTCTCTGTAATTCAGTAACTCCAGGGCATGTGGGTTACTGTATAGGTATGTGTGGTCAGCATTGCACAAGAGAGAGAACATCCTAGCAGGGAGCTTATTATCTAGCTTACTCTTTACTATCTGGAACCAAATACTTAAATATCCAAAGCAGAATGTTACTCATTTTTCCTCAGGGAAATTAGAAGGATTTCATAGATCCAGTGACATTTGAGCTGAATATGAAAAATAAGTAGTAGATTGCTAGAAAGAGTAGATTTAGTAAGGACTCAACAGTCAGCAATAATAGCAGATCAGGCATGAAAGTAGCTGAAAGTGAGTCCAGGAAGGAGAGAGCATCTTGGGGGTGAAGTTCAGTTGCGGAACAGAAGACAGAAAGGCAGACTGGGCCCAAATAGTTCAACCCGTTCATGTCTGCATATGTTTATTCTGCATGCATTAGTGAACTATAGCAGGTTATAGGCAGAAGCAACCAATTAGATCTGTGTAGCAAGTGTAGAATGAGGCAGGGTTGACTGATAGAAAAGACTTTTAGCGGGGGCCTTCCTGGTGGCACACGGATTAAAGCACAGCACTGTGAAGCTATCTGCACCTGCCTCTGCATGAGTTTGATCCTCAGCCACAGGGGGTGACCCATATGGTACAGCAGACCCTCCTGATCTACCTGCTGCTCCCCTCAACAGTGTGTTTTACTCACTCTGCCTGTTCTACTCCTCACTCTATCTCTGGTGAATCCTCTCACCACCCTGTACCTCTGGCCTGTAACCCAGTTCTGTATGCATAAATAAGTATTTAAAAAAAAAAAAAGACTTTTAGTGAGGCAGTCAGGGTCTGAGTCCAATGGAGCAGTGGTGTGCTCTAGAAGGTGGTCACTGAGCAATTCAAGAGACCCATAGGTGCACACTGCATTTGAGAGAATTGGCAAGAATGTCTTTGGAGAGCTGAAGAGAGGAAGTCATGGATGAAGTGGAGACATCCCACCCATTCACCTTGACACTGACTATGAGGGAAAGAGTCTGTAGTCCACAGGGGGAAAAAAGGGGACTTTATATGGAGGGAGAACTAGGTTTGTTCTGTAAGACCCAGTGAGTGGAAAGACCAGGGGAGATTCTCGCTTAAATATAAGAACATCCTGAGAGGTCAGGAATTGGGAGGGACCCTTAGAGCTATATACCAAACTGTCAGAGCTATATGTCAAACTGTCTGTGCTGTGGAGGTGAGAGTGGAGGGCTCAGCCCCCCATTAGCCATCTGTGTCACTCACCCTGGGCATGTTACCTAATTCTGAGTGTCTCATTTCCCTCATCCATAAGATGGGGGGATAAACTGCCCCCTGCCTGATTGGGTTCTTGAGAGGATTCATGAGCTAATCCATGTGAAATGCTTAGTGTCAGAGACAGGCAGGACTGCGTAAACATTAGCCCTCGTGCCCTACACCTTACATAACCGACCACGTTTCATACTGTTATTGATTTGAGAGGTTTCTATAAAGTGTAAGCACAGGAAAATCTTTTGACTGATTTGTGTAATTTGCTGAAATACAATTATCAGAGAACATAGTCTTTTAGTTGCTTTTTCTGTTAAGAATGCTTTGTAGGCAGTATTACCTTTAGTGTCTAGGAATTGATCTTATGCTTATGTTTTCTAAAATAAGAAAGCCTCGGTTCTAATGAGGTTTTATTCTGTGGGTTTATTTATTAATTTTGAGCTTTGAGAGAGAAACACTGAACCTATGAAAGTATGACTGGCCTCCTAACATTACATTTAGATTAGAACTTGGAAGTTGGTGCTAGGTTCCAGAGTGCTATGGATTGCCCCATCATCTTTTGGTAGGTAAGAAAATATCTTTTCTCTTGTGTGTTTTTGTTGCCTTTTCTGTTACTGGCTAATCACACACTCTTATCTGTCAGACTTGGATTAAGGGCGAGTGAAGAAGCCCATTATGGAATGAGGCCCAATCTGGCAGTCAGAAAACACACATGAGCTGTTGTTGACTGACTATAAAAGCTGAGGTGAGTCATTGTCATATCTGTGCCTCAGTTTCCCACCTATAGGGTGACTGCCCATAGGTATGATAAAGATAAATTTTTCGATTGCAAGTGCACATATTTTTGCCAGTGGTCAAAAAAATAATCTTTGTTGTCTAAAACAAGCTATTTCCCTCTGTGTCCTGTAGTCAATGGAGAGCAGTTAGGGATTAATTCCATTGTCTCAATAGAACCACCAAGATTTAAAATTTAAAAAGCACTAGAAATACGGGAATTCAGGTGTTTCTCCCCTACCTAGAACACATTGCTGGTTAAGTGCTTTAAACCTGTCAGAAAAAGTGTGCCGGAAAAAATACCAAGTAATATCAGCCTGCCAGACTGGGCTGTTGGGAATATATATTATGCCATCTGTCACAGGAGATTTTAGGTGGAGAGTAGCAAATCCATGACTGGGGACTCAAAGTTCAAAAGCAAAAAGGTCTCTCTTCTCCTCACACACCCGGCAGCGTCTACATCGCTGTCCATTTTCAGGCCTTTGCATTGGTCCTATGCGCACATCTGCCACTTCATAAAAGAGAAAAGAAAACAAGCTTTCAAGTGCCGGGCTTTTATAAAATGGTCCAAGCGCTCTGTAATTTAAATCGATGTGAGTGCGCTACGGCAGTGCAGGCTGCGGAACCCGTAGTCTTCCTCTCACTAACTGGTGGTGTGATGGTTTCTGTGAGGGAGAAAGCGGGCGACCGGCTGCAGGCAGGCTGGTTTCCGCAGGTGAGCTGCGGCCCACCACGTGGGACCTGTTTGTTCCTCCGGGAAGCTGAGAAGTAGCAATTAGGTGGTAGAGTAATGCTCCTGGGCGAGGGCTCCAACTCGTAATACATTCCTTTCCTAATGTGACTTGATGTAGATAGAGTGAGGCCCTATCAGGTGTGAAATGCCCTGCTGCTCCTGGCGTGGAGTGGCCTCCAGACGGTGATTTGGCCACGTCAATCCAGTCATGCTTGATTTCGACACTTAACGTGGTAAAGCAGGATTTCTCTACCCCCGATCAACTTCTCAATTAGCAAGCTGCCTTGTGTAACGGCCTTGTTTTGCAATCCCTCAGGGCTGCTTCAGGGGTCATTAGGGTGAGAAAACTTGAACACTAGCTCCAGCTCGAGCAGAGCGGGAAGGGAGCGGAGAGCTTTCCTAAATACATATAACCCTTTTTCAAGTTGTTTGCTTTCATGGGATTGATTCTTGGCACATTAAGAAGCTTAAGGCACCAGTATCTTCTTTAAACTGTCCCTCTTATCGCCTTTGCAGCTGACGGGCTTTTTTGACAGGCTGAGAGTGGAGAAAGATAACTAGTAGGTTAGTACTTTATTTATACTGTGGACACACAGGCACACGAACGCACACACGCGCGTTCAAATCTCTTTTAAGTTGCCTTTTCAAGGTGCCTGGTTCCTAATAAACACCAGCTGTCAAACAATTCCAATACCTTGTTTTCTGTATTCAATATATCTGAGTTAAAAATCTTTCTACTCTATCCAACTTCATTCACTAATAATTTTACATTGTTTGTTTTTATTGGGTATTTTATGTCTGCCCAAGGTAATATTTATTTGAATTATGTTACCATGAGTTTATGGACAGACAATTAAGAACAGTCACTGAGCTACACTTAGTGAATATGGTTTTTCCTTACCTATGATTTCACTAAATGACTTAGAAAAACAATTAACATTTCAAGTGAGTTTATGCCTAAAGTTTTTCCTTCATAAAATGTACCTGGATAGGAAAATATGTAATGGAAGAGTATTTTCAGAATATACTAGTTACTGAGAAATTATCTCTACGTTCAATCATTTTAGATTTATTAGTTGTAATTTTCTATTTTGATGTTTTCATATGTACTTGCTACCACCACCGAAAAATAGAATTCATAGTAAATATTTTAGCATAAATTCTGTGAACAAATTTTTCCCAAAATGATTGCCTAAATTTTTTTTTTACAAAATATTTATTTTTGACACTTAGCAGAGCTTTATACGGTTAATAATATGTGCAAGGTTCTAGAGATAACTGGACCCAATGTAGTGTAGAAATTCCAAGCTGGATACATACTGATGCTACAAACCCCAAAACATACTCTATTTATGAAGGATTTGACATTCAGTTTTAGAAGTGTTTAAGGAGTAGTTAAAATTCTGGACACTGTGGCATAGCACTTTCTAAGAAGTACTTCAAATAATAAGTCCTAAAGGTGACACAACAAAGGAAAAAACCTCTATAGCTCTATCTTTCCAGAAAGAAAATTCATACACATTCTAAAATGAAGTCTTCACTTAAAGTCAATGTTGTGGAAATAGCATTTTACAAAAATAAGATGCTTCAAAAACTGCAGAAAACATCAGGTGTGAGTCTGCATATTTTTGTATGTGCACATACAAAAATATGCAATCTACAGGTTTGGTTATAATTATTTTTATGCCAGATTGATACAAATAAAAATTAAACTTTTAATATTTTTCCTCTGTAATACTCTTATGTATTGCGCTAATTTGTAATGGAAAGTAACAGGCTAGACAAATTAGTAAGCAAGTTTCCTTCCATAAACTCTTTTTGAGTCTTTTCCTTCTCTTGATTTCTTATACTAAAAAGGAATTTATCCAATTCTAAAGTCATTCTTTTCATGGTTTTATCATGAGAATTCTTTAAGGCAATTTAATTTTAAATTTAATTTTAAAAAATTCACAAATTAAAATTTGAATTTGAATACATACATAATATATATGAGAAATACTAAGCTGTGTTCAGTGAATATTGTCTACCTTCCCTTTTACATGGGTTTCAAGAGCATGTTGCAAATTCAATCTGACAAGTAAAGTAAAATTCTTCAAATTAGCTTTCACCTGCATCACCCAATTATACTTCAACTAGAATAAAGAATCACAGAATTTTAAAAATCTATAAAAATCCTTAAAGGGTATTTAGTTCAATCTACCTTTTTGGGTCAAAAAGAGGAATTAAAGGACAGAAAGTTTGAAACCTCTGAATTTTAATTGATCTTTGTCTATTAGAGTTGTCATTAAATTTTATCCAACCCAGGACACTTGGGGTAAAAAAGAACACAGCTAATAACCAGCTTGAGCCACAGGCTTAGAGAAAGGATGGCCCTGGGCCATCTGTAACATGAGACCACCCTGTACTGCAATCATCAGTATGTGGCTTTTTAAAATGATAGTTTTGAGAGTACCTGCTTACAAGAATTGAACAACTGTTCATTAAAATCCTAAAGAGCTACACTATGTCAGATATTCAATTTGCTTCACAGGTAGTAGTTTTTAAAAAGAATAAATATGATGCAGCCTAGAATCTGTGATGACTGTGTTAGTGGAACTTGGAGATAGGATATACTCTGATGAAAGAAATTGAGATATCGTTGATTTTGATAAGGATAAATTATGTGACTACATTTTCTTTTTGGTAAAGTTAACTTAAAACTTACACAATGTCTCAAAACCTGTTAATGGTAAAAGAAAATAATTGCCATTAGGTTGTTTCTCTAAAAAAAGGTAAAAGGTTTAAATAAAGTCTGAAACTTCTAGATAACAGGTCCTTATGCAGGTCATTTACTGTTACCTTTCAACACATGTATTCATTGAAGTAAATGAGTAATAGTGAATTATAGTCCTAGAATATTTTCCTATTAGCTACAATAATGGATACCTTACTTATTCTAGGTAGATGATTTACTTTTTAGAAGTAATCGAGAAAGTACTGTCAGTAAAAATTATGTATTTTAAAAATATTTATTTATGCACACAGAACTGGGGTACAGGCCAGAGGTGCAGGGGCAGCGAGAAGACTCACCAGAGACAGAGTAGGGGAGCAGAACAGGCAGATTGACAAAATACACTGCTGAGGGGAGCAGCGGGCGGGTCAGGAGCGGTCTGCCGCGTCATGTGGGTCACTATGGGCCGGGGATTGAACTTGCACTGAAGTGGCTGCTGCTAGCTTGCAGTGCTGCACTTTAATCCCCTGCGCCACCAGGGAGGGGCCTGTCAGTAAATTATAATGTTGTGATATAAAATACACACTGAGCATCACAACAGAGAAGTGTTGCTCTGATCATGATGTCTCAAGGCTTCCGTATTTTCCAGAGGAACTTCTGGGAGTCTTTGCTAGTGCCTGAATGAATGAGTGGGTGGCACTTAAAATAGGGTGAAAATGACACCTGAAAATATGGAGTGGCTTATTTAAAAAAGATCAAGGAAATGATCTTTCCTGTGATTAGTTCTCAAGTAACTGTTTATGAAATGACATTTGATATCTTCCTGTAAATGTTTTATTCGCTATTTCCTTTTGAAATCTTTCAGTACTTCATTAGTTGTTAGATGGTTAAAAAATATTTTCAAGTATGATACTGCTTCAATTGCAAAATTTCCTGTTCATTTTTTATATAGCGTATGTAAAGACACTTGTGAAAAAGAAAATTAAAAGGTAATTATGGACTTCTAAAAAAATCTGTAATGATATCAATAGGCTTCAATGTTGGTTTTTAGGAATATTACTTCAAAATCTCTATTGTGAAATCTATACAATTTCAAGTAGACAAAGCTTTTTTTTTTAACTCAAGATGGAACATATTGTTAAGTGTTCTTATTATAAAATTTTACATAGCATATTCCAATTAGCATTTATTGTGCTATGGCTGAAACCAGTGTAATTTATTTTGCTTTACCACCAGCTTCTTTAGTTATATCAAGGGAGAGATATATAGTAACTAAATTGCCCACAATATCTGTATAATAGTCACAGACTTTTATGCACATATAATTGTAACTGACTTGTCCTCCCCCTTCATTATGAACTTAAAATCAGAGCAGGGATGCTATAGTAATTAGATCAAATATCCATATAGTCCTAATTTTAGTTCACATGTTATCTTTTATTCTACTGCATCTTGTTTTCTACCTCTTATTGCAGATCTTTCCATAAGGATATCTAAAAATTCAGAAAATATTTTAGTTTTTTAAATATCACAACACTAAGAAGCAACTGTGACCCACTCCTTTAATTTTAGCTACCTAAGATTATTTGCAGGTCTACGATTTTATTATTCTATAAAATGTTGATACAAATGGCATTTATGTCCAGAAGTACTACTGCCATTCATTGTTAATGGAAAAATACTTTTATTTTTCTTTGAATCACTTCACCCTGTAGGATGCTGTGCTGAGCATAAATAACAGTAACACCTGTTTGTATGGCTTTGGAAATGAGTATTAGGAGAAATTGATAGTTATTTGCTGACAGTGAAAGTATAATACACGTTAAGCGCTGTTTGTAACTTTGTCAGATGGATAGAGAGATGCTGATTATGTCAATTAACTGCTACCTTGTTATATCAGCGACACAGACACCTTTACCCAGAACTACCCTTTTGAGTAAAATAGGTAAGTCTAGGGAAGAGGACACGATTTGGATAAGCAGGGCTAAATTGTCGGGCTAGCGCTGACAGACAACAGCACTGTCATTCTGTATGCAGAGAGGGAATTTCCTGCTTTACATGGTAGAGCAAAGATTTTAGCCTGAGCATCACCACCTGGTTTTTGTGCTGCCTTTATGGAACAGAAAACAGTGAATTTAGAAAGGAGTTAATAGTGAGCATGCCTAAAACTGCAAAATTAGTGGGATACCCATTTATTTCAGATTATGGGTATACTATCATGATGCACACTATTAGCGTACATATTTCTAAGTTCTCAACATGCAGACTGTCTCTGGCCTTTACCTTTTTTTTTCCCTATCAGCATAGACTACTGGAGAAGAGATTTCTGGAAGGAATTTCCAATGAGAAAATTTTAGATATGCATTTGCTGTTTGACTGTTTCAAGCTTTATAAATCCATGAGGAAAGTCCACGCTCTTAGCCTTACACCAGCATTTTTTGCTAAAAATAGGATATTAGCCACATGTTTTAAAATAATAATTAGCACTAGAAAAGTTAAATTAATTAAAAAGCTTATTTAACTAAGGTTATTCTTTGCTAAGCCTAAAATATGGTTGATGTGTCACGCTTGGCGTGTGTCCTGATGCAGACTAATCACATCTTAAGTGGTCATAGCATGTGGCTGGGGGTATCCTGTTGGTCAGCACAGCTGCAGACAGTATAAGAGCAGAGCTTGACTTCAGAGTCACAGTAGGGGAGAAAACAGCTCTATGGTGGAACTTAAATGTCTGTACATATGGACTCAAGTCAAAAATATCAGGTTTTGAATCACAGTTCCCACATTGGAATACATTGTTTGGGGCAGAGACATCTAACCAGTTGCTCCTTACCTAGACTTTCTTCTTCTAGAATGACAGATTCCTATAAGTCGAGCTGTAGTGGAGAATCATGTTTTCCCACAATGTTTCCTTGTTGTTTCCTTTGCCTAAAATGCAATCCCCATAGAGACAGACAGCAATAAATTCACCAAAATCACTTCTTTTACCTTCAGCATTTTTATTTTATTTTATTTTATTTTTCTGTGTTCCCAGTGTAGTGCTTAAGTACGTGTGTCAAGGATTCCAAAAAGCCAAAAGTTAAATTGTCTCCCATTACCTGTCCTTAAAATTCTGCTATTCCCACCTTGTTGCTGTAGTTGTTTAGGTGAGTTAGAAGATCATGAGCTGATTTTCAGAACTCCAACCGATAGCTGGCACCAGGTAACAATGAGCCGCGGAGTTGGCTAGAGAAGCCAGCCTCACCATCTTAAGGCTGTCCTGTCTGCTCCAAAGGAAAACTCAGGGATGGGATACATTCCACAGGTAATCTGAAAAGAGCGCCTGAGCAGGGAGTCTCAGTCATCCAGGCAGGCAGCCACAACCCAGGCTGTCTGAGCTTGTCTTTCTACTTACCTAACCTCAGCTCACATACTACTCTTACATGCCATTCTTTAAACATTAAATGAATCCTGATCTTGACTGTCCCGAGCCTCTGCTTCTCACTAATCCTTGTTTAAGCTGCGCTTTCCACTCTCACCCCTTCTCCTTCTGCAGTGCCTTCTGTCCATAAGTCCAGCTTCCAATAACATATCTCCCTGACCCTGCAATGCAGGATCAGGGGAGAAGGACTCACTGTCCTCTCCCTCACAGCATGTCTCTGCTGCTGCCGTGCTGCCAGGTCTCCCACCAGGTCCTTCACAGCAACCCCCCGCGGAGGTCAGCTCATATCACTTAGTGAGCACCTCACATGTAGGAGGCTCCACTTTCATTAAAAAGGACTCATTGAACCCGAAGTTTCTGTCACATTATCACTGAGCTACCTCTGGGATTTTAAGTCACTAGTTGTATATTTTAATATATACACAACTAAGTGTATAGCGTGGAGCTTTGATAGTTTTTGTCATTGGTCACTTGTTTTACTTAATTTTTTCACTGTTTCCTTTTGATGTGATATCTGCCTAACTAAAGCGTGTGTGTGTGTGCGCACACACCTTCTGCCTTTTTCTATGCTAAAGATTTAAAGAGATCTTATGTAAGATTCAGATGACGTATTAATGATTTATATCACCTTTTATCATATTTACAAGAAATTACATATATGTAGAAAGAATATATGTATATTGAGAATGTATAGTATACTACCCATGTATATATGTTCATGTGACTATTTCATCATGACTTATTTGGCATACAAAGGCTAAAACGTAATAAGCAAAATTAGAGTTAAGGTCATAGAATGAAAGTACTTAATTTTGAAAGAAATAATCTTTAGGATTCATTTTATAAAAGATATATTTCGTTTCTGTGAAATAGGTTTTAGAAATCTTTTAGTTTTTTTAGAAAAAAAGAGTCATCTATATGCATAAATATGTGCTAAATAAGCCCACTGTACAACTAGAAGCATAGTTCAAACTAATGTTAAACATTTTTCAATATTTTCCTGTGTATATTTTCAAATTGTCTGTTGCCCTTTTTTTTTTTTTTTTTTAACTCCCACAGTATCTGTATCTCCATGACACTGGAGCACAGGCTAAGACCCAACAGGAGAGAGAACAATAGGTTTACTCTCTCCAGCCTTAAAGTGGGTGAGCTTATATGTCTAAAACAAAAGAATGTTTAAAAGTGTTTTCCTTTTCTATCATTAAATTCTTTAATTTGAAAAATGAAATAGAAAAGGAGATGAGAAGTATATTTGTAATAGACAAAGAAGCCATTGCTCATCCAGCAGTCAAAAGTTAAAGCTCTTCACATGTGTTTACACCTTCCTATCCTCAGAAAACCAAACTTTCCTTTCTTTGTTCTGCAGAGAGAGGTGTTTTTTTAAATCTATCTATATGTAGGGTGATAACTACAGTCTTAGCCTCAATATTTAGACATTTACTATTAAATTCATGTGTGCTCAATCACTAAATGAGAATTGCCTGAATCCCAACAAAGAATACTTGGTCTTTGTTTAGAATGAAAGTTTATTGCAGTGATATTTATTTATGCATTTTTGTCCAAATAATAAATTAATTTGAGTCCAACACTATGCTTTCCATTGGCTTGGGGAATTTGATTTAGTGACTTGAGCCACTGACCTGGTAAAAAATCTATAGGAACATCTGGTGCTGTGAAATAAAAGACACTAATACAATGAACACTCATTTCCCTCCCGATGCCCGTAGTAAACCATATTCATTATTGCTATGTTAAATGATTAAGTGTCTCAAGTTTTTCTCTACCCCCACCCCCAGGAACTTTAGTAATGGATATATATTAACCATATGTAAATTCACCTGATTTATGACTATGCTGCAAAAGCTGTTGAACATTTAGTCAAAATGCAACATTTTTCTGGGTACCTTTAAAAATATATACATGTACACTGTTTTAGTTCTTGCTATGCCACCCACATACAAAAATTATTAGATATTTTCCTATGTATGCTCATTACAGTGCTGAAGGTGTTATAAAGCACATACAGAAGGGCTGGGTTCTTACCCACAAAAAAGTTATTTTTTGATTTTTATCTTTGTGTTTAGATTGTCAATACAGGTAGTGAAAGTGAAAATGCAATGGAAAAGGGACAGAAACATCCTCTGGGATTCCTACAAATGGTAATACACACTGATACCGTGTAGATGATAGTTGTCACCTTTTATATTGCAAGTCTACTTTGGATAGCATGTCAGGAACAAGATAAAGGTCATATTGCTTAAAGTCCATTGTAAGCATAAATAGTAGGGAACAGTCTAGCCTATAAATTGGCAAATTAACCCTTGCCATGCTTTAATAATCTATAAGACATTTTAAGATGAAAATGAATCAATGGCCCATTTTTTTTCTGACCATTAATTTAATGAAAATTTCAAAATGACTTACTTTTTTAAGAGGCATTGTTTGTCTCACTGGACTACTTACTAAAGTGTGCTTAGGCCTACACTCAATTCAAGGATGAGACTGTGTAAGCTGTAAAGAGATTAGAGAGGCTCCAGTTTAAGTAAAAAATAGTAGATCAGCATTAACCACCTTATAAGGCTGAGAGGGAGAAGGGGCGAGGAGGGGCTGCAAGAATGCCCAGCATTACGAATCATCTGAATGAATTAGCCAACTGACCCCTCCTTGAGTATTTTTTAGGATAAGTCTGCGAAAAAACACAGAAGAGGACTTAGTGCAACTTAAACTTAATGAAAGTTCTTTTTACCTGAGAATCCAAATGGTTTGCAAATCAAAAAATAGGTGTTTTTAAAAATTCTGTTTTGCTTCCTTTCCCAGAAAATCTTGGGCTTGTCCCACTGTGAAAAAAGAGAACACAAATGTGGTTGTAGAATGATCTCTTGATCCTTGGATAAAACTCAGGGAAAAGTCTAACAAATGCATCGTTTTGCAGTAAATTAGATCAGATTTCCGCATCTCCGCACTCAGTCTGTGAGCTGACAGTTCAGTAAAATGTTCCCTTGTAAGGTTCGCCCTCTTAGGAAAAGGGGCAATAATTCATCATTAGGATTTCAGAGTCCAGGTGTAGATGGAAACTGATGGAGCCTCCAGCGAGGCAGGGTAAGTGCGTGGAAGAAGAAAATTTTATCTGAAGCCTAATTCCCTGGTTACAGCAGAGAATAATTAAGATAATATTGCTTCAAGAGTCCTTTAATGATTAAAAATCACATATGCAGAATCCATAAATTGGAGGGCAACAAATTGGAGGACTATCGCGTCAGAAACCAGTTCTCACACACCGCCATGGAGAGTACACCAGCAGCAGCAGGCTGTACGGGCGGCCACCGGAGACCCGGACCATTCCAAGGACTTTGTTTAGATGCAACAAATCATTTGTCTGTTATTAACCCAGAGCTTGTAATTATGCAGATTGCCATAGATTTTCCTGAGCCTGGAAGTGAGATTGAGGGTTGTTCACAGTATAGCAGGCAGCTCAGGGCTGGCCATGCATTACTGAACTTGCCACATTTATCATGTTGACTGATGGCAGCAGAAGCAGGTCTCAGGTCCCAGTGGTTAATGTAGTGGGTAATTAACTGTCATTTGCCTAGTAATAGGCTGATGATCAATGGTTTGTGTGGAAACAAATTCTAATCAGGTAGCTGATAAATGCTCAGCTAGCGAGAGCAATTGAAATTGGGGGAAACTCTGTCCAGAATTTCAAAATGGCATTGTGTGTGTATGTTTATTGGTATGAGCAAACTGAGTAGTTCTTAAAACTGCTTTCTCTCATATGAACTACATTTGATTTGCACAAGTGAATCTATATTCATGGAATAAAGAACTTTTAGGATTTCCCTATTTCTCAAAAATAATAACGAAAGAGCAGAAGAAACAAATGACATACAGAAGTGCTGTGACTCCTGAACAGAGCCAGGGAGTAACTGGAAGTAAACATAAAATATTCGAATGAAAGGTGAGAGCTGCTGACAAAAGAATTGGAAGAAAACTTTAGTTTGTGATGGTTGCATTTTTAAAAGAATATTAGTAGGATATGCAGAGGCTACATTTTCAACGATATTTAAAGAAAAATCATGAAACCGAGAACACAGAGGTTATCAGAGTTAATGTCCTTCAAATAAACATGGGGAAATGGCTTTAAAATTCTTTCAGGAAAGTAAGTACCCAGCAACTTTGAATTTAGTCTTAACTATAAAGCTGACTAATGTTTTAATCTGGTGCCGGGATTACGCTGGCAAACTGTCTGAAAAGCACTGACAGTTCTTCCCCTCAAGGTGCTTATGTTCTCCCAGAAACAATCTGACAAAAACATAAGTATGAACACAATGACACATTAGCCTGTCACACAAAAGCCACCCCTGAACCCCTGGCCACAGTTGTCATCAGCCTGGTAAGAGGAAGTAATTACACATTTGAAAATGAATATGCATGCCTTGAGCAAAGACCTATCTTTGGAGTACATAGAAAGCAATAAGGAGAGAAACTTCTACACATTTGTATATAATCCTTAAATTCAATAAAATGAAAGGGCAAGATTTTTTAAGTACATTTTTATAACTGAGTTTTCTCCATAGCACCTTTGAATTCATTAGTTTAGAACTGCTTTTAATTTGGTTTTTCCCTTGAGAGTCATTATATTTCCTCCTGTCAGCCTGATGCTGTAGAAAAAAGAAAACTGGCAGATGTGTTTTTCATCTAGTTTGCTTCCTAGTTCAAGTGCCTTAACTATCATGCACAGAATAGTATTTATATTAACTTTTCATCACCATTAACCACTATTTAAAAACTTGATTTAAATATTACCAGTGCAAATGGATAAAGTATTTCTTCCCATTAAAACTACACAACTTATTTTGTTCTTTTCTTAGGTCACTATAATAACTTTTCAGAAATGTACAGAAGATAGGACACTGTCAAAAACCATAGTTCCTGCGGTTCTTAAAATGTGTTCTGTTTCAACTCCCGGTCTAGTTCTGTGTACCTTACAGACTTATTTCCTTTAATGTGCTACCTGGAAAGCCACCATAGCTGTAACTATGGTACGGGGCCATAGGTACGTCACGGCTAATGTTTTCTGACTATTTAAACAGCTTATTCCTAAGAGTTCTCTTAATAATAATGGCAAACCTTTTAGTAACAAGGTGTCAAAAAACACTGAGTCATGCAGATGGGTTTCTTTTCCAACTGAAATGTTTAGTAAGTGGCATTAACAGCAGAGTTACATTGCTTTTGTGTTTACCGCATATTCTAACATTTGCTATGAATTCGCCCTGTGACTTCTGTTTGTGTACAGTTCTGTAAGCTTCCTAATGTATTTGTCTTTCCTGCTCAAACACGATGTGATTTTCATCAAGAAAGGTCAGCTGAGTATGTATCACAGAAGAATACGTACGAGTTCACGAGGCCCAACTCACCTGTGTGCATCCTCAGGCTTTGTGTATCAAGAGCTTTACAGGCTGCCACCACATCTTCTCTAGTCACCTATTCCAGGCTCTCTGTACAAGTTTAAAAATTTTTTATTGTTTTAGGCTCTTTGGTGTCACGGGAAACTGCGCTGCCTGTAGTAAGCTCATTCCTGCCTTTGAGATGGTGATGCGTGCCAAGGACAACGTCTACCACCTGGACTGCTTTGCATGTCAGCTTTGTAATCAGAGGTAAGCAAGTCCATCCTGGCGTCTAAAAAACTGCAAACCCCTCTTAGCTGACTATTTAGTTAATAGGTGGGAATTATACACACTTTACTTACAGCAATTAATCTCAGAATTTTGTTTCCTGCCAACATTCATTCACTGCCAGAAACAAACCACAGAGGAGGAGAGAGGTCTTAGGACTACATGTCTACCCAGAAGTGTACCCTCCTAAGGAGGAAGTGGGAAATGAACATGCTTCCTAGCCTGTTTATTATCCATTCTTCTGCCTTTTAAAAAGTAGGTTTAAGGTGGGCTCTAGTTCTGTCAGTAAACAGACACTGAGGTAAATTTGTGGCAGAGAATGGGCATTCACTGCAATTTTCATATTTACCACTGCCTAGGGCCTTGATTTCTTAGCTTGCATTTTAACCCTATCTTATATGGACTTTTTAAAGTTACCTCAAAGGTGCTTAGGGATGAAGCCTACTGTAGGTAATAATGGGGCAGTTCTCAGCACTGGAGAGGCAACTTTGCAGAGAATCCAGAAGCCAAGTGCTGGTCTGGACTCTGATAAGCAGCGTGCTTGTTCCTCAACTCATCAGTTCTCTATCCTTAGTTTTTCTCAATTGTTAAATAAGGGAGTTGGCTAGTCACTGTCAGGTAACTGTCATCTCAGAGTATTATGACTTCATCCTATTTTTTCCTTACTTTAAGGTAGAAGGTTGATTTCCAATGGGAAATATGTACTAGTGGCACTTATTTTATGTGACAAATGCAGAAGAGATTAGAATTCTAAATACTCATCATTAATACATTTCAGAAATTAGTACTCTTGATAATCTTAATGAAAAACTCACAAGAATATGGTGAACACCTGGATATGGCATCCGACCAGTAAATATCAGCTGTGTCAGTTTCTTAGTTACTGTAATTTTCTGTTTTGATTGTCAGTGCAGCATCTTCTTAGGAGGCTCTATAAAGGGTAGAAAGAATATGATGTTAACCATGAGAATCACATTCGATTGCATATATTAGCTATGCAATCTTGATTGTTACTTTATCTCTGAATTTGATTTCCAAACTCAGAAAATGGAGACTAGAAAATTTTAAATGAAATTATATTAAGTACCAAGAACACAAGAGGTTCTTTGAAATGAAGTTATTTTACCTTGATATTTATAAAATTATACCAAATAGTATTTCATTAGCTTGGTTTTTACAAAGATAGTTCAGTAGTAACCTCCTGCGTGTGTTGAGAATGTGGCCTACTGTATACTGCCATGTAAAACTTATCCAGGAAAAACTACAAGAAGTCATCATACAGCATTTTCAGTGTTCCCAGCAAAGGTATGGAGTCAAAGTAGGTAATGTAGTGCAGGGTGCATTGTGTCAAACATAAATTGGCAAATGTACATGTTGTTTGTTATAAGGGTATAGAGCCACACACGTGGGTGAGGACATACTGTATTTGAAAGGTGTACCAGTAGTAAATTTAAAATACTTCTGTGTACTTTTCACATTGATCCACTAATAGTAAAGTTACCTTTATGGAGTACAAATTTTCGATGTATAAAAAGTTACATATTCATGGTAGAAAAAGGGGATAAATGCTCCATATATCATTCCAAAGGAAATGACTTTAGTGTATATCTAGCCATACATTTGTCTGTGCACATATGACAAATAGATAGCATATACTTTCTGTTTTACCCATATTCAAGCAGCTCTACAGAAAGTGACACGACAGAATCTAATACTTGATATTTGAACTGCTAGTGAGTGTACCTGCCTTTAATTATTTGTGCTACTTAAGTTGTGTCATGATCAGGTTTATAGAGCTTCATCTAGTAAATTAGTTATCTACCACTAGATGTACACATCATGTTTCTTCAAGTTTTTATACTGTCATATTAAAAATATAATCCTTTAAGTTCAAATCTGTGTCAGTTTAAATTCACAGCACAAAGCAGGTAACAAAGTAGACTTACACATTGCCAAAATGTTCTCCAGAAAAGTTATACCAGTTTTTCTCTCACAGTAAATATAAAATCTAGACAGTCCCTCACAGTTGCTCTAACACTGGGGGGTTATTACTTAATAAGAAAATCTTGTCACCTTCAGGAAAGAAAAATGGTATTAAAATTTTAATTAGTATTTATTTGATTACGAGTGGCCCTTTGGTATTTCTTCTCTTAGGAACTTACCTGTTTATGCCCTTTATCCATTCTTCTATTAGGGCAGGCTTACCTATTTTATCCATGTTCTCTATAGAAAATTAAAACATCATTCAAGTGGTAAACTCAGCCTAAATTCTATTATGATGCAAAGTAATTGTAGGTTGTTAATGCTATTTACAAATCATATATCAATTTTATTTCAGCACTGAAATAAAAAGTTGCATTCACAATTAAGTCTATCTCCTCAGTGGAACTCAGTCAAGTAAGACAAACACTCCTAAATTTTGACTCTAAAACTGTTCACATTCTTATTGCTGCAAAATACTATTCTAGTATCATTATTAAAGTACCTAATATATTTCTGTGTTCGCTTCATTTATTACATGCCATAATGGGACTGCATATCTTTACTGCTGGTTATGCACAATTAGCACTTAGTTATTGTCTTGTCACTTCAGTCCCTACAAGACAAACTTCTTTAATGCAAGAAGTCAGCTAATCTTCATCAGTCAAGCAAAGTAGACAAATTTTGCTACTCTAAAAATACAGAAGGTTTTCAATATAGGAGACTCTACTTTTCCTGTTTGCATGGGAAATCCTGCCCAATACAGCCATCTGTCACTGTTCTTTCAGTAGCCAAATGACTGGCATAGCATTGTACCTTTTCAGGAGGAACTTAATAGAATTAGGGCACTTCTAAGTACTTTCTTTTATGCAGACTTCCCAGATATCTGAATTTGTGGCATAATAAATGCTTAGAATTTCACTTAGCAGTTATTTCATCTTAATTTAAATCAAAATTTAATGGCCAAGGCACTTCTGAATGTTTTTAAAATGGTATTGCTGATAACCTCTCAGGAGTGATTGTTCCCTGTTATATACTTTGCCTGTTTTAGGAGAATATAACTAAAATGGTGAATGCTGAATTTGAAAAAAATCTTGGTTTTCTCTATTTTAAAAGGAAAATCAGAAAAAATTATTCTGAGTGTGTTGCATGATAACTCATATCTCCTTAAGAACTGAAAAATCTGTGTAATAGGTTAATTTCTTAAAGGTGAATAAGCTGAAATTCCTTAGAAATTATTTAAAATTAAGTGATGGTTTTATTTAACAATGCTTATTTATAATGAAATATTATCTCAAATATGTAGAACTGTATACATCTCATCTTTTATTAAAGATAAAAACACTAGCCTAGGCTCTGTGGAAACAGGTGAATAGTGTCTACTTTCTCTGTCTGTAGTCTGCAGAGCTATATAAAAGATAAGACATCAGAGATTCATAGAAGAGTGTAATGGAAAAGAAGAGATAGAAGTCCCTCCTTCTTGAAGTCTTGGGGAAGCTCAAAGGGTTAATATATTGGTTTTAAAAAAAGAACTCTCTAGAAAAAAATGGAATGTAAAAGTGTGTTTGCTGGGACGGGGAGGAAGATGAGGAAGCCAGCCAGCAGTGAGGTAAAGGTTTTCCAACAGATGGAGCAGCATGGAAGTATGAAAGAATTTAATATGCCCAAGTACGAAAAGTAGCTCAGTGTAGAAGGTAGAATTTGGTAGAGATATGGAGGAGTAAAGAATGAAATTATGAAGTTAGGAAGTCAATAAATGAAAGTAAAAATGTATTTAAATCATTCTTCTTTGTTATTTAAAGCTATTCATTTCTGGAATAAATGTATCTTAACCAATATTTATTGACCACCCACCTCAAGCAGCAGTATAATTTATGACGATATTGCAAAGGGTTCAAAAGAAATATAATTCATGATCATTGACCTCAGCACTGCTGTCCAGACTGGGAAATCTGTTACACATTCATGAGAAAATTTAAAATGCCAAAGTAAATGATACACCCATAAATAAGTGCTTTGGAAACGATCAGAATGCGTTGAGGCTATCAGAGAATACTAATAGAGGGAATGGACACTAAGGAATATTTAGAATATAAGTAGAAAGAAAAAAAAAAAAAACCTGATTAGGGAACAGCTGAAGCAAAGATGAATCATTACCATTATTAACAACTCACTATGGCAAATTCTTATAAATGCTGATCATTGCCACACACTTTCTTTAGTTTTATATGTATTAACTCATTTAATCCTCTGAATATCCCATAGGAAGTACAACAATTAGCCTTCTTTTACAGATGAGAGTGAAAAGTAAAACATGTAAGTAACATGCCTAAGATTGCACACTTAAAAAATGGCAGACTCCATCTCTGAAGTCAGGCAGTCAGGTGTTACTTCTGGATCCAGAGCTAGTCTTTGGGCCCTGTCCTACTAACAAGGGGTAATTTTATTCTCAGGGTAGGAGGCTATAAAGGTGAATAGATTAGTGGAGTAGACTTTGAGTAGTTGATAGCAGGATTCAGGGTGTGAGTAGAGTGGAGCAGAGAAGATTGCTGGGAATGAAGTGTTGTAATGACCTTGGGCTATCTGTGGGAAAAGACAGTAAGTTCCTTCCAAAGCTTATAGTGATGGGTCCTGATTCTTCTCTTTCAGTAAAAGAGGCTGAATAGAAAAGGAGAGAAACTGGAATAGAGATTGGATCCCACCACTTTTAAAAGTGTGGTGAAAGCCCTCGCTGGTGGCACAGGGGGTTAAAGCACAACACTAAGAAGCTTAAGCCACTTCTGCATGAGTTCGATCCCATCTGCCCCCCACCTCCCTGCAGGTGACCACGTGGTGCGGCAGACCTCTCCTGACCCGCCTGCTGCTCCCCTCAGCAGTGTACTTCTACAGTCTGCCTGTTCTGTTCCCCACTCTGTCTCTGGTGCCTCCTCCCACCCTCCGCATTTCTGGCCTGTACCCCAGTTCTGCATGAATATTAAAAAAAAAAAAAGTGTGGTGAAGATGGAAATTAACTCTGACAGTCAGTAACCTTAGGGAAATAAGATGACTAAGTTAACATTTTCATTTCTTAGGAAGGATGTTACAAATGGAGGCTTTTTAGCAGAGACTTTTTGATAACCTGCTTAAAACTACACTAAGCCTCATATTTTATAGGGATGATTTATTAACTATACTTATTTTCTGTACTTTTCAAGTCTGAAGAACTTACAGATTCAAGTAGAATCACTCCAAAATATCTGGAAGTGAATACTATTATTAATTCAAAAACATCAAGATTAGATGGCTTAACAATTTGAGGAAGAATCTATTCTTTAACTTTTCATGACTAAAATCTTAACTGAACTGACTATATCATTAGCAATTATAAGGAAGATTATTTATTTCATTTTCAGGAATTTTAAGCTGATCTGTATAATATGCTAACTAAAACTAGGAAAGAGCTAGTTACATAATGTTGAAAATTCAGCTTTCTTACAAAATCATGTAGATTGTTTTGTAAAGCATTTAAGACCTGCATCAGTGTTTCTCTAAATTCTTCCTATTTATCTATGGTCCATGTTAAAGGAGGCTATCAGTCCTAATTATATACCAGTCCCATGTGCTCTTTACCATACTTTTCATGGCTGTTTGTAGCTTATGTATACGTGTGGCTTACCTCATCCATCCATGTTCTGTATCATCCTGAATTTTAAGTATAAAATGAAGTGGAATTTATCCAGGGGACAACATATTAGCAACAAAACATTTCAGACAGAAATATTTTAAATGGATATCATTCATACTATCAACATCTCATGGAATGGTATGCTGACTTCTGAAGTTATGCAATGAGTTACAGGAACACAAAAAACCTGTAAAACAGGGTAGCTAATGCTTTTTGTTTATAGGTAAAAAGCCAGGGCCTTGTGTCCGACAGGACCTGGGTTCCTTACTCTACAATATACACTCTAGTTATGAAGCATGGCAAGTTTCTAAAATTCTGGATCCTGCTAACTGTTTCATCTGTAAAGCAATGATACTATCTGTTTTCTTGGTTGGATATAAGGAATAAATGTGATTGGGTATATATGATACTCATGGTATTCTTTTAATTATATACATTCCAAAGCAGGAAAACTTGATAACATTTCATTTCTGCTCTTCACCACAAACTTGCAAAAGAAAACCGTAAGTTTATCTTCAACATCTTAAGGTCAGATTTGATATTATGTAAATACATACCTCTCTGTTATCATATGCTTCTGAATGTAACATCCCCATAATCCAGCATTTTCATTTCACTCTCAGAAAACTGACTCAAAGTGTGAAATACACTGTATATATTATAAACATATTTTGGGATAACATTTTACTACAAGCTTATTCAAATTAATCTCAACAGTAATATAAATTGATCATTTTAAAAGAATAATCAAATATATTTTACACATTTTATACCATGTTACATAAAGGTATATAATTTGGCTATTTGGGCTTGTCTAACAAAAGAAGTATTTTCTTCAACTTGTCTTAATAATCAGGGTTGCAGTGAGATTTATAGTTTGAAGTTTCAAAAAAAAAAAAAGAAGATATACTTAAAGTTCGAACCTGGGTGTTCATTTTATGAAATCGCCTTGACCACAAACAACTCCTGGAGTTCAAGATCAGTGCATACTCTGTACTTTCAATCAACATCATCAGCAGGCAGTAATCCTGGGGAAAAAAAAATAAATTCCACAAATAAACAGACCAATTTTCCTTTAAGAGGAAAGCTAATTCTTTTCAATCTACTTTTTTTATTACACTATTTTCCCCTCTATCTACTTAGCTGGAATAAGGATAAATTTCCAAATCTACCCAGTTGGAAAATAAATAGGTTGACTGTTTGTCTAGCATTCCAATCTTTGCAAATGTAAATCAGTTCAACTGCTACTCATTTAAACCTTCAACTTCACAAAGCACTAAAGGGTGGCTTTCACTATACAATTTAATCTATCCACTAAGATTTCTGCTTGAACATCATTCAAAATTGACTATCTGATAAAGAGAGACCACTATCAAAGGTCAGTGAGGTCAACTTGTATAATTACAAGTAGTTTTACTGGGTCAAGTCTACCGGACATTGCTGTTTGAAGGTTAAATTGTTACAATTAAAAATATATACAGATCTACCCAGAGTTAGTTTATTGTTAAATGTACTGGAAAAGGCACAAGCGTTTATTTCTGACCTTAATTGTGTCCAAAGTGTCACCACTAGGAAATTATACAAAAAGAGCACTTATTAAAAACATTACATCTTGCACATTAAACAATGTTTTGTAGAATAAAATGCATAATTATCTACTGGAAACTTATTTATCACATCAATATTAACAAGTTCATTCAGCTTACTCTCTCTGGTTTAGCTGGAAATGCTCTAAGAAATGATGTTTACTATTTCAGAGCAAGATGGCCCAGCTTCAGTGTTTGATGCTAAAATGACTAATTCAGAACAATCCCTTCCCAATTTACTAGAGTTTAAACACATTTTAATATCAAGAGAGAAAGGAAACTTTAAGTGGGAGGATGTGATATGGCCTCTTTTTAGTCATTTGATTCAGTGAGTAAATGGTCAGTGCCAACGTCCTCCATAATCACTGCTGTGAAATATTCTTTTATTTTAATGAGTATAAATATAGATCAGTTATGTTTTCTTTCCAATGTGATTTTAAAATCATCTTTACTGCCCTAGGTGTTTTCCTTGATGTTCCTATGAAAGGTGGGGTTTCAAATTTTGTGTGCAATATTTCATTCAATAGAGTAAATGGTTTACTTTGGCAATAAAGCAACCTTTTCAACACAGATTTTAAATTCAGGAAATCTGCATGTGAGATTATCAATAAAACAAACCTTGAAATCTATAGATTTGAATGAAGTGGTCTTAACACATTGTTTTTCTACTATTTTCAGATTTTGTGTTGGAGATAAATTTTTCCTAAAGAATAACATGATCCTTTGCCAGACGGACTACGAGGAAGGTTTAATGAAAGAAGGCTATGCACCCCAGGTTCGCTGATCTATCACCCCAATAAGAATACAAAAAGCACTACATTCTTTTATCTTTTTTGCTCCACGTGTATATAAGAATTGACACAGGAACCAACTGAATAGCGTAGATATAGGAAAGCAGGATGGTTCTATTGGAATAAAAGGCGGACTGCATCTGTATGTAGTGAAATGGCCCCAGTTCAGAGTTGAATGTTTATTATTAAAGAAAACAGTAATGTACATATTGCTGGATTTTTTTGCTTGCTATTCGTTTTTGTGTCACTTGGCATGAGATGTTTATTTTGGACTATTGTATATAATGTATTGTAATATTTGAAGCACAAATGTAATACAGTTTTATTGTGTTACCATTTGTGTTCTGTTTGCTTTGTATTGTTGCATTTAGTACAATCAGTGTTGAAACTTACTGTATATTTATGCTTTCTGTATCTACCAGCTATTTTAAATGAGCTGTAACTTTCTAGTAAAGAATTGAAGAGCAAATCTCACTAATGATACACATATAGATAAAGCAAGTCTATCAACGTTAAAAATACTAAAAAATAAAATCACACACAAAGCATTTTAGCAACATCCATTATTATTGCCATTATGATTTAGTGTTCCCGTTATAACCCCCTATTTTCAGGGGGTTAAAGATCAGCTTTAAAAAAATACATACAAATTCAACCTTACAGCACTTTCATTTTACAACATATGAAAAGTGCCATTTTTAGAATGACTTTAAAACTTAACCATTATCCTTTTACTATCCTTTTTTGTGCTTTTCTGCCAATAGAATGACTTTGTTTATTTTCAGCCATTCACCTCTTATGTGACCTAGTGCCTTTGGGGATCATGTAAAATTTTTCCAAAGGGTTACCTTAAAAGGTATTACATTGATCATGAGATAATTTTAAAATGATACATTTAATTTCTTACACAAGTTTTGTGTAGATCTCTCCACAGAATTAAAAGTTTGCTAACTTTATGGCTTGATAAATTCCTGGCATAAAACAAATTTGAGTGTGAATCTACTGAAACCATAACACACACTGACTCTCGAATATGTGATCACTTTTGAGCAAAGCAACATTATGCTCATAGAATGTTCCAGGGAAAAGAGAAACAAAGGGATTGATAAAAAACTGAGAACAGGTGATTATTTTTCAGTATTTACCTGCCATTGATTTTAATGTTCAGAAGTATACATTTTAAGAGTCTGATGTGTCTTAGTCTCATTGCTTTCTTTAAGTAATTACCCACCCAGAATATATCACGCTTAAGCTGAAACCTGTCATTCCATTTTTTTAAATGAAACATTATTTCTTTACCTACATGATAGCTGATAAAGAAATCTTTCTAGAAACAGAAATTATGGAGACTGATTATTTAAATTGCAATTAAGGAAAATTAAATGAGACTTACCCCCCTCTTCTGGGTTGTTCATACTTTGCTTCTGCTCCCTAAAAAGAACTACTTTTTCAACAAATCTAATTCTACACAGGCACAATGAAGCATATTTTTACTGAAGCAATTTTAGTAGTGTAGGTTTTTTTTTTTTTATCACCTGTATAGGAAATAGTACTTCCCAGTGTTATTTACATGCATATTTTGTCCTGCCAATAAATGCATTGCAGATAAAAATTAAAGACAATACCTGGATTCTTGGTTTGGGGCCAAAGTATTAAGCTGAAAATAATGCTGGTGTGAATTTTGGTTGTTTTGAAAACAAAGCTTTATTTATGAACATGCATGTGAATCTGGGCCTTTCCTCTTATTCTTTAGGAAAGAGTTCCGTGAAAAATGAATGACATGTCTTTTCACAATGCTTCATGGTTAAGGGTATTCAAAATCAGGAGTCCTCCAAATTTGAGATACACTGAAAAAATAATTTCAAAAATAGCTATGTGAATCCCACAAAATAACTTCTTCTACCTTGTAGAGAATTAACATTTGTTTCTTGGAAAGACTTGCATAGCTGAAACCAAACCAAGCGAAATAGAACAAATGGGAGTCGGGCTTGGGGTGGAGAATGGTTTTCATATATGGCCCTGCTAGATCCCAGTAAGAGCTATTTGAAATTCATATGGATGTAAAATTTTAATTGTCAGTATCTTTTTCAAATGACCTTTTTCAGATTTAAGTGATTTTGCATATGTTTACTGGCATGAACAAATGCTTGTAAAAGTGGAAACAAAGTCCTCTCAGCTTCCTGAAGCTGTTCCACTATTCTTGTCACCCAAAGAACAAACAAGGTTTTCACTGCCTTACCTTTTGCTTAATCCTTTGGGAATTAAACCTTATGCTTTTTACTGTGAGCAAAATTACTCACCTGGATTAAAGATTAAGGCCTTAATCTCTTTAGATTATCTTTAATCTCCATGAAATTGTGAAACAAGACAGAAAAAGGCCATTTTATACCTAATTGACGGTAAACAGTATTTTTGACCTGAAGTACTAATTGTCTTGACTACTCAAAGTCCTGCATTGGTGTTGATTCCTCTTTGTGTTGTGTAGCCCTTATGTCACTTAGCTTGCTATCTGATGCCACCAGTGGGACATCTCCAGTGGGGCTCTGGTTCATCAAGCAGAAAAAGTTCTTTTCTAGCTGCATCTCCTGGTCACTGTCTACGACAAGGACCAGGCGCCTCCACCCCACCAGGGTGTTGGCTGCGTTCAAAAGCTGACCTGTGTTTGTAATTTCACTTTTCATCTTGCTTAATAAATATCTGCTGGATTCTTTCATTCACTTTTTATATTTGGATTTGTTTTTAATAAAAGGGGTATTACATTATCTGATTGTACTTAATTGGTAAAATCTAAGATGAAATCTAAAAGGTATACATTAAGGTCATGAAAAAGAAAAAAAGTATGTAACATTTATTTTCAAAAGGTAAATCCTAGTAAGCACAGCCGAAGTACCTCCAAAGCATTCTCCAAATGCTCTGCTAGGATCTCTGAGCTAAGCAGTGGACTGCTGTGTACATTCAAGAGTGTGTGTGTTGTCAGGGGTTGGGCGGGGGGTTGTCAAAGAGGAGCGAACAAAACTGTCAAAGCTGAAGGTAGTGATTGTGGGTGTAACTTTGTATAGTTATATAAATTTTAAGTGTTCCTATTGAAAGGCGGTGTGTTGCTGCTTTCAGACTAAATTTCAGATTTCTGATACAATAAATTAAAACAAAAAACCTCACCGTTGTCAAGGAAGAGCTGCTGTGCTTTCCCTAAAAACAGGGTGATAACTACGTCACGTAAAAGCAGCTTCCTTTTAACTCTTACTCTAGGCAACCCACCCTGCATGTTCATTTAGCCGATTTCATGGAAGTGGTATGGGCTATACATGTTTAGTGTTCACGTTCGTTAAGTCACAGAAACAATCTGCATGTTTATGGTAATAGGCCATTAGTGTAGAATACAATTTGAGCCAAAGCCTTTTGATTTTTTTTCAAAACATCACTATAGGTAATACATAAGTATAATTTTAATGCAATTTCAGGTAATATGGAACAAAACTTCTTTACAATCATTATGTCAACTGACATTTGTTGAGTGCCTACTATGCAACAGACCTTGTCCTTAGAACTCAGTCTCTGGTTGGGCAGATTTAGGATACTTTATGCCTCAGACAACTTGAATGTGTCTCTGCACAGTTTTCTCATCTCAGACCTAATAATGAGCACACAAAAGCAAATTCCATATCCTACCTATTCAGCTTGTCACGGCTATGAAAGCCCCAGAAAATATCTCAAGTAATCAATGTGTTCAGAGAATTATCTCTCACAAATTACTCATTAACTCAATAGCACATAATAAAAAGGAACACCAATTAATTAGTGAGTCACCCTCAGATCACTAAGATTACAATAGAGCTCTGTTGAAACAGTGGTTATAAATGGAGCTGCCTCTCTTTATTCATTGTTTGCAATTGGCCCCTTATTTGCCTGAAACTAGTGTCATTTAATGCATGCCTGTAGATAATTGTGTGATTAGTCAATGAAGAATTCAGAAAGCCTACTGTTTTTAGGACCTTATAAATGATCATAAAAATAAAGAAAACTATCATTTGACTATAATTTCTTCTGAAGTCAAGCTATTGGAAGATTATAATTGTTCTAAAATGTAGCTTTGTATTTAGAACAGAGATGTAAGACTTCCACATTGAACATTATAAGGATTTGCTGCTAGAACAATTCAGAGTATATTTTTCAGTGCCTTAGAACACACAGTACTTAATTTCAGTAACTTTTCATTAAGGCTAAAATATGCATGACCAATGTGGAAAGCACTGTGTTCCTTCCAAAAGCACTGTGTTCCTGTCCAAAGGGACAGTTTTGCTTTGATGGACTAGACTGAGGAGGGTGTGAGAGGATTGACAGCAATAGGGGGAGAAATTAAAATTAATAGCAAATATCACATACAAAGTCACACTGAAGTTTCCCAACTATCTTAGTAATGCCATTCCAATAAGCTTATAGAATAATTATAACAGTTCCCTTAGGTAAGTAAGAAACATCTGTTAGTAACACATAGCAGGTGTTAACAATTACACATACTGAAATTTTAAAAAATGTTTTTAATTACAAGAACTCTATTTTTTGAAAAGGAAAATATGTTAAATTCAATGATACTCCTGGTTTGAGTGTGCAGATCACGTAACACACAAAATACTACCAGCCCAAATCACCTTGGATCAACTAGGTTTTGTGTTTGGTTTAGATCATTGCAATCAAAAGTGAATTGGAATTCACTGCACTTTTTATACAATTGGTATTCTGTGCTGAGGAGCTGAATACTCATGAAATTGGTACAGCAGAGATGATTACAGAATATTCTGGCTTTAGTGGCAAGGTGGTGGCCGTTAGCTATACCAAATTTAATGGACAGAGTACAAAGGAAAATGGGAGAAGGAGACATTTAGATAATGGATTATCCAAATGTTGTTTAACCTGGCTTCTGTGGAAGACTTTAAATCACCTAACATGAAACAATCCATTTGTAACTTGTAACACTGTATGACCCATTTTTAATAGCTTTTACTAATAGCTAGCATTTACTGAACATTTAGCTTCTATCAGTTTTCCACCTCTCTGTAATTTCTAACGCATCCTTACAATAAAGTTACTATTATTCCTATTTTGCAGAATTTAAAAAATAGCACAGAGAAGTTACTTAGTTTGTACATCATACAGTAGATAATGGACCTACGCTTTAAAAATGGGTTGTCTGACACTAGGGCTTTTCTACTATACTACATCATCTCTTACGAGACTGTCACCTGTTATTAGTATCACCGATACTTTTATTATTTTCTAGCCAAGAACTGGAAGGTAACTGTGTTTGCGCAAAAATTCCAAGCAATTCAGAGTTAATCCATCTGTCAAGATGAAAATTAAGAAAGAGTGATATTTTCCTGGACGCCACATACACGGGAGCCCTTTCCTTCAACCAAAGGGGTCCATGTGAGCCTGTGAAGCCAGGGGAGCAGGGAAAGGCTGCACAAAGCATCAGGAGCATGACAAGAAGTACTTGGCTTAGACTTGAGAGCAAGTGGGAACAGAAAGTGCTTTTTTCTCCATCAAGGTAATCATGGCACGGTGAGGTGAGGCTAGAACATTTTCAGTTGTCAAGATGATAAAATTAGTATACTTTTTATCTTTAATACAGTACAACTTTCTTCCATGGAATGACAGGGAAACAAACAAAGTCAGAATAGTAATCTGTGTTCACTGATCTAAACACACAAGGCTCTTGAAGATGCTAGGTTCAGGTTAGCTGCCAGATACTTAAGAAACTTTTCAATCTCAAAATGACAATGGCAAGCCAAGCTGGAGCATGCCAGGGCAAGACAGTTATCCTTAACATAGCCCCCAGGCAAAATGCAATTACCTGCATCCACAGAAAAACCTTCAAGACAATCTTCCTTCCCCTCCTTCAACTACTTGCTACTGCCACCAGGCTGTTTTCATAAACAGGGGTGCTCCTTGAAACTACGTCATTAAGTGGCCCTCATGGGAACTTCCTTTACATAAAAGTCTTCCAGTATTTTCAGTTCATTTTTAGTACATGGACAAAACAGTTCAGAGCTATGATGATCATGGAGGGACACGGTCAGATCACACATAAAACACCCTGTTCTGTGACCTCGAAGGCACAGTGGAAGCCCCAGGAAAGTTTAGTTATGTGACAGCTTAGGTGAATTATGAACCACACTAAAATATCCCTAAAAGAAGAGCCAGTTCTCAATCCAAGTTTGATGGAACCATTAGGTTGTCTAAAAGTTGAGTTGTAATTCCTGTATTCATAGTTTCCTCAATTTAGTGTAACTAGCTTAGCAGAGGCTAGACAAGGAGGAACCACATCTGATGCAGTTAGTACATAAGGAAGAAAAATTTTTTAAAAACTTAAAAAGGGATGAAAAAAATCATGAAAAGCCAAGTAAATCCATAGAAAAAAATAATAGTGTGCCTGTGTAGTACCATATTCTGCATTTCTAAATTTTTCCTGCATAAATTGTCACTGCAATTTATTCTGTCTAATGCCCAATTTACTAAACAATTCTAACAAATGCAACCTCTCTAATCATTTGTATACCATTTAAACAGCTAATAAACTGAAACTTGTAAATTTAATAAATCAGACTCAACCATTTAAGCAAACTAGAATCTCAAATTCCTCTAAACATTAAATAAAATCACATGTAATCAACTTCAATTGCTTTAGAAACAGAGAAATTCTCTTGACTCAAAGTTTATTTTTAAAAGACAAGCATGTTGCAAAAATTAAGATTTCTTCATGTCTGAGTTAACATAAATAGTAGGTAAGTGCATCTAGAAGTTATATTTTCTCCATGAACTGAAGTTACAGGATCTGTGCTACTGATAATATGAACCTTGGCTAGAGCATGAATCCAAGCTACTGTCTGAAATAATTCAAACTTGAGCAAGAATGCAGCAAATCGGCCGATTATATAATAATCATGCTTTCCCTGCTAAGACAATGGGATCTTATCAAGGCCAAGTTTTTCACATAGGTTACAGCTTTCTATAACCCAATGTTTTTTTTTCTCAAACTGATACATATTAGCTTGATTGGAAGTATGCCATTTCAGTATCTCATCATAAGCTATAGGATCATTTACACACTTTTAAAAAATCTCTGAAGAAATAAATAAGTGATTATCAACATACAAACTTCCTATGAGGATACTGACTAATCCTCTTTCATGTCCAATTATCGCACCCTATTTTGAACTGACTATAATGCAGTGTTCTGGAATCGTGTGACTTGCTGTTCTGTGTTTCACTTCTCTATTTAGAATACAGAGGGCAATACAGATGGACCTATGTCCATCTTTTACTAGAGAGTAAAAGAAAAAAGCCACATTACTATAATTTATTTTCATGGAGAAAATATTATATAACTTCTGTATACTGTGCATTAATTTCCCCTTTTAAGTATGATTGTAGGCCTTTGGCTTTCACAGACACAAGTGCACTGCACAGCTAGTTCATAGATTTGAAGTATTTGTGTGTGTGTTTGTGTGTGTTTTCTTACTAAAGATGTCAATCAAAAAGTATGTTTTGAAAGATACTGCCTCAGAAAAGCAGAAAGTCAAAAAAATAAAAGGGCTGGAGAGAAAACGCAGAGCAGAGAGAACAGTGTGCAAAAGGTGAAGTGCTCCAGAAAGGGTACTCAACCTGGAAATTTCAGAGGCCAGACAGCCACAGCATAAAAGCAACAGTAACAGAAATCACTTCAAAGGAGACTATCAGTATGGTACAACATTAGTTGGACATTAAAGAGAATAAAGAAACAGAACAGTGAGTCCAGAACGGAGACCAGGACTTAATCACCTGTATCTGGGAGTCTCCTTCAGTCGTCATTAGGGGCACTTGACAAGACCATGGTCGCGCTTCAGTGCGTATATGCAAACTTCAGTGACTTCAAGTAACTTATTGCTTATCTCAAAACACCATTTTTTTTATCTCAAAATCTAATTATTATAATGTTATTATTTACGTTGAATACAATTTTCTTAGTCCCAATCAATCCTTACTGCTTTACCTTTTGAAACCATTTAGACCATGAAGATGGTGGTGAGTGGCCTCAACTATGCCCTTGGGATGACAATGATCATGAAAACATTATTTAGTTCCATTGACATTAGTTTTCTCTTCTGTAAAATGGAAGTAATAATAGGGTTTTACTGAAGATTAAATGAAATAATCTATGTCAATCCCTTAACACCTAATACACAGTGTCATTATTGCTGTTATTTTACTAATCCCAAAGTCCTTAAGAGTTTTATAAAGCTGTTGGCCCTGATAGAAATTAATCCACCTGGGGGGCATCAGATGTGGTTTATGTCCCGATAGGCAAGTAACAATAATATGCTATGCATTTCCTTCTGAGTTCAGCGGGAAAATTCAACTGGAGAACTAGAATAGAATAAAAAAAAAATCTGGTGATAAAAAATTGTTTTACTGCATTCATCTCAGACATTCATTGTACATGTGTGTGATGTCATACATGTGCCTAGCACTTCTGCTATTATTTACTTTTTAAAAAGATTTATTTTACTTATGCATACAAAGAGCTGGGTTGTAGGCCAGAGGGATGGGGACATGAAAAGATTGAACAGAGAGAGTGGGGAGCAGAACAGGCAGATCTACTAAAACACACTGCTGAGGGGAGCAGGTAAGGCAGGAGAGGTCCGCTGCACCCTGTGGGTCAGCTTCTGAACAGAGAATGAATTCATGCTGCAGTGGCTGTGGACAGCTTCATAGTGCTGAGGCTTTATCCCCTTGCACCACCAGGGAGGACCCACATTTCTGAAATTTAGCCAGAGGAATTCAGTAATCATTATGTCCACATAGTTGTTCTTACATGCAGTTACTGGGCATTGACTGCTAATGAGACCTCTGCCATATTCTGTGAGCCATATAATAAGTACTCCCTATACTTGAGGGAAGACAAGCAAACTACAGATTACAGAAGGTAGTAACTTTGGAAGCTGAGCTATCCACAAAGTGCAACTGGAACATTAGGGAATAGGTGATTTATTGTGTCTAGGCAGATTAGAAAAGGCTTCACAAGAGCCATTTGCATTCTATCTTACAGAACCATTGGGAATTGAAGGGATGTAGGTGTTTTTACAGGCACCACCCTTCATGATGGCCTCAGGAAGCTGATCAACAATAGGAAGTCATCAAAGACTGTGAAAAGATAGACAGCATCATGAATGCAGAAGTTCAAGAAAACTGATTTGAAGTGAACTTGGCAGACATGAGGAAGGCAGGGGATGTGTTCAGTCAAGATGTCTTTGTAAATACTAAGAGAAAAAGCACTATTGCTGCCTATCAGCTATGGTGGTGGGGGGGGGGGGGGAGGGAGCAAACAAATAAAGAGGCACATTTTACCAAATACAATAGATGGTTAAATGTGAAGGAAATAATATGAACATTACAAAGAGAAGAATAGACACAGTCAAACAGGGCTTTGTAATTTGGGGATTTTTACGCTACAGTAGTCTTTTTCACGTAGTAAATCGATAAAGCAGGAGGAAGAGGACAGGAAGGAGTAGTA
This sequence comes from Condylura cristata, assembly GCF_000260355.1. NCBI lineage: Eukaryota > Metazoa > Chordata > Mammalia > Eulipotyphla > Talpidae > Condylura > Condylura cristata. Next base: position 10,436,177 of record NW_004567137.1, read on the forward strand.
AAGTATCATAGTAATGCATCCTCTCTCAAGGTTTCCCTTGTGGAGGAGGGATTAAAGTCTCAGCACTATGAAGCTGTCTGAAGCCACTGCTACATGAGTTCAGTCCCTGGCCCGGGAGCTGACCCACATGACCCAGCAGATCTCTCCTGTCATCTCACCTGCTGCTCCCCTCAGCAGTGTATTTCAGTACATCTGCCTGTTCTGCTCCCCACTCTGTCTCTGGTGAATCCTCTCACTCCCCCACCATATTTGGACTAGCCCCCAGGTCTTGTATGCATAAATAAAATAAATCTTTAAAAAACAGAAACTCAGCATACAGAAAACAATAGTGCATCGTCTGATGATTCTGAGTAGAAATGACATTATATTTCCTATATTCTGCTTCAGGAATTCTTGGGATTTTAAGGAAACATGCAAAATAATGCTATTGCTTTTTGTGAAAACAGTATCATTTTGGGCCCCCTCTGGTGGCACAGTAGGTTAAAGCACAGCACTAAGAAGCTAAACCCATGTAAGCATGAGTTCAATTCCACCTCAGAGGTGATACACATGACACAGCAGACCTCTCCTAACCCACCCCTGCTTCCCTCAGCAGTGTACTTCCTCAGTCGGCCTGATCTGCACCCCACTGTCTCTGGTGAATCCTCTCGCTGCCCCTGCACCTCTGGACTGTACCCCAGTTCTGTATATGCATAAATAATCTTAAAAAAAAAAGCCAGTATCCTTTTCCCCTTCCATTCTTAATAACAGCTTATGGGGCAGTGAAGTACCAAACCTAAATTTTCACTTTGCAGTTTCTTTTGCACCTAGAGATGACTATTTGACCCTGTTTTTGGACAATGGGATATAAAAATAAGTCAACAAAAGATTTTTAGGCAACATTTGACTTTCCCAGTATAAGCACCACTCCCTGTTTCCTTCTTCCTCCTGCCTGGAACAAAAATCGGAATGAAGAGTTGACAAGCCAACCAATGCACAGATGATCAAGAGAAGAAACTGCAAGTCTGAGAGCTTGGGCATGCGCCTAAGGAAACTAGTGCCACTGTGTGGCAGAGCAGATTTGAACAAATGAGAAATTGTTCACCTCTGGATGTCTTCTTACTGTGGTGGGATTTCATTTACACGTAGTCAACTACTAGAGTTGTTACAGAAACCTAGGACATTTTATTGACACAGTATATGATGTTAGCTATAGTCTGATTCAGAGGAGTGGTTTGTTCCAACTCTATGGAAGTCAACAATATGGTTTCTTCTAAGTCAGATTTCTCTTATCACAGGAGAACCTATAATCTAATAACAGAAACAAGAAGTACGCAGTGTTTTGTGTCTTATTTTGTGTCTCTGACCTTACGTAACCTCCAAAATCTACCCTGATTTTCAACATAGTTAGGATTTCCATTAGACTATTACAATTTATCTAATTTTATGTATCGTTAGTGGAGAAGACAGAATTCTTATTAGACTGTCATAAAATAATATAGACAGAAGGATGCAGGGAAATAGCAAAGGAATTTCCAAGTAATTAGTTGGAACGATAGGCAGATCACAAAGAAAGCCAGTGTGCAAATGTCAAGCCATTCAAGGTTATTTCACACTAAGGCGGTAATGTCACATCCCTACTTTGGATATAAAGAAAGTTTTGAAAGTCTTTTAGCCTATCCTAAAATCCTACCTGAAAATCATTCATGATCTAGTTTTTTTTTTCTTTTTCTGCAGGAAAAAAAAGGGAAGAACAAAATATTTACATGTATTTTGCTCAACTGTATTGACTAAAGAACAATTCTTTAATCTCATATTTACCTTTTCTACTTTTGGTAGAAAAACAACCTTTCCTTTATGAGCACTGGTGGTGGTAGGTTTTTTTTTTTTCTTTCTTGAAGAAATAGTTATCAATTTCATCTTGTTCACCCTATGTATGTATGTATGTACACACACACACACACATATACACAAATGTGTGAAGGTGATTTGGTTTCTAGTTTCACCTACATTCCTATGTTTACTGCAGCACTATTTAGAATAGCTGAGATATGGAAACAACCTAAATACTGAAAAAGCAGATGACTAGATCAAGATGAGATATATATATACACAATGGACCACTATTCAGGATAAACTCATGTCATTTGCAGTAACGTGGATGGAGCTGGAGTGGATTATGCTCAGGGAAGTAAGTCAGAAGAAAGAAAAATGTCGGATGGTTTCACTTGTAGCAGGAATATAGGGGGACCAAATAAGGAGTCAGGGAGGAAAAGAAAAGGCAAAACTAGTCAGCAACTAGATTACATTGGAGATATTCAGAAGGAAGCGGGGAGGAGAGGGATTAAAATAGGAGTGGAAGATTACAACAGACTATGGTGATGGTTCACAGGTGACTTGGTGGTGGAAATTTTATGGGGGCTACACCTAAGTAGAGGAAATGAACAGTACAAAAATGAATAATAATATAATACACACACATGCATACATATACAGATATATATGTGCGTATTTATAACTAGAAAAAAAAACACCCTGGTTTCAATCTATGCCCCCAAATGAAACCTTTCTGTTCCCTAACTACCTTCCAGCTAATCTTATGTTTTGTTCTGTCTCGATTCTAAATACTACAGAGTTCCTGTAAGCAGAAAAGTTAATTTAATAGTGCAGTATCTTCCAATGCATCATCTCAAGAGCATTTTTTTTTTTTTGCTTCCCACGTGTCTATGAACACTTTCAGTTTTTTCTATACATCAATCACTGGGCTATGCAAGATCATAGAGAGAAAGGATTGAAAGAGGGCAGAGGAGATGCAAAGTATTTAAGATAAACAAGACACTTTTCAACCTTATGTTACTCATTGTATATTGGAGAACCAAAGGAAAATATGTGCTACGGTATTTATCATACAACATTATCAAAGTGGAGACAGGGTATTCTGGGAGCAAAGAGAAAGAAGTGCCTAATTTTGAGGGTATTAGCACTTACATCTCAAGAAAACACAGCTGAGTCTTAAGAAAGCAGGAGTGCTTCTAGTGAGCCAAAGAACACCAAAATATATTTTAAAATTAATAGAACTAAAGAGACATTAACAAGAGCAAAGTGATACTCAAGGATTTTAATATTTATAACTATGGGGATGGATCAACAAAACAAGTAAGGAAACAATGGTCTTAAATGAGGAGCTAGGAAAAGTAAGTTTACCTTCCATCAATAGAAAACTCCATGACAAATCACTGCATATGCATTTTTCTAATGTGCACATGGAACATTTTTAAGAATAGACCATGTGTTGGGGTACAAATAAATCATCAATAAAACTACAAAAGCCAAAAATAAATCAAGTGTTCCTGCTGACATTATAATGCTATAAAATTAGAAATCACTTATTTAAAAAAAAGAAAAAGAAACAAAATTCCATGGGGACTAAACAATATGTAGATTTACAGCTATTGATAGAAAGGGAAAAGTATAGCAGAAATTCAAGACACCTATTACTGATGAAAATGAGTTATGAGAATTTATGTGGTGCACTAGAATTGGCTTTAAAGGAAATGTTAAGGGCCTCCCTGGTGGTGCAAGAGGTTAAGTTTCAGCACTATGAAGCATGAGTTTGATCCCTGGCTACATGGTGTAACTTGTCTTGACTGCTACTGCCCTCAGCAGTATACTTCAATCAGTCTGTTCTGTATCCCACTCTGTCTCCGGTGAATCCTCTCACCCCCTACCTCTGGCCTGTACCGCAGTTCTTGTAAGCATAAATAAATAAATTTTAAAAAGAAATATTGACAAGAAAAATCTCAAGTAAATTATATATAAGTATTTTATATACATGTATATGTATACACACATACACACATACATAAGCAATTAGAAGTAACATCAAAATCAGTCAAAAGAAGTAATAATATGGCCCTCCCTGGTGGTGCAATGGGTTAGGATGCAGCACTGCAAGTGAGCTGCAGTGGCTTCAGTGCTAGTTCAATCCCCTCGGCCCGAGAGGTGACCCATATGGCACAGCAGACCTCTCCTGTCTCATCCAATGCTCCCCTGAGCATGTACTTGGTCAGTTTTCCTGTTCTGCTTCCCACTCTGTCTCTGGGAAATCCTCTCACCACACCTACATCTCTTGCCTGTACCCATTTCTGTATGCATAAATAAAATAAAAATCTAAAAAAAAATGGAATAATACAAATTAAAGTGAAAAGAAAATGGAGGGTTTTTTAAAATCTATTTATTTATTCATACAGAACTGGGGTACAGGCCAGAGATGCGGAGGGTGAGAGGATTCACCAGGAACAGAGTGGGGAAGAGAACAGGCAGATGGATGAAGTACACTGCTGAGGGGAGCAGCCGGCTGGTCAGGAGAGGTCTGAGGTCTGCAGCGCCATGTGGATCTCCTCCCAGGCAGGCAGGGATCCAACTCATGCGGAAGTGTCTTAAGCTTCTTAGTGCAGTGCTTTAACGCCCTTCGCCACCAGGGAGGGCCAGAAAATGGAGATTTAAAAGGGCCACACAAAAGACAAAAAAACTGAGGATAGGGCCCTCCCTGGTGGCGCAGCGGGTTAAAGCACTGCACTGAGAAGCTAAAGCTACTTCCGCATGAGTTCAAATCCCGCCTGCCCCGGAGGTGACCACATGGCGGGAGTGGTGGACCTCTCCTGACCCGCCGCTGCTCCCCTCAGCAGTGTACTTTGTCGATCTGCCTGTTCTGCTCCCCACTCTCTCTCTGGTGAAGCCTCTCGCCGCCCCTGAGCCTCTGGCCTGTACCCCAGCTCTGTATACACAAATAAATAAATCTTAAAAAAAAAACAAAAACTGAGCATAGGTTCATTGAGAAGGCAAACAAATCCAGTAAACCTTTAGCAAGGTTAACATGGAAAAGAGCGAAAACGTGAAAAAATAGAATTAGAAATGAAAGATGAATAATTATTAAAGATGGCACAGAAATACAAAGTATCATAAGAGATTACTATGAACTAATGGCTAACAAATTTGATGATCTTGAAGAAAGAGATACATTTTTTGAATAATAATATAGCTAACCAAGACTGAACCCAAAGAAAATAAATTTGAATAAACTGATTACTATTTTGGAAATTCAAACAGTATTCAAAAATCTCCCCCAGAATGAAAGGATCAGACAGCTTTATGGTAAATTTTATCAAATCTTAAGAGAAGAAAGTATGTCCTCTTTATTCAGTGTTTCCAAAAATCCAGTAAGAAAATACTTCCAACCATATTCTACAATTACTCTACAATTACCCTAATCCCAAAGCCAGGTAGCATGAAAAAAAAAAACAAAACTGCAGACCAATATTTTGATGAATACTGACATGACATACTCAATGAAATACTAGTAACTGGAATTCATCATGTATTACAAAGATCGTATTACCACGACAGAGTGGGATGGATTTATTTCAGGCATTCAAGGATGGCTTAATATATACAAATCAATCTAATTTACTACATCAACAAAAGGATAAAAACCATATGATAATATTGATAGACACAGAAAGAACACTGGATAAGATATAGCAGCTATTTATAACTTTTTTTTGAAGATAGGAACAATAAACACTCAGCTTGTATTTCGTAAGATTGAAGTATCACAAACCTATAGCCAATATAGTATTTTATGATAAAATCCTGAAGTATTTCACTTTAGGATTAGGAACAAGGTAAGGATGCCTATTATTACCATTATGTTTAATGGTATTAGTTAGATATTAGAGGTTTTAGCTAGAGCAATCAGACAATGAGAAACAAAAATAATTCAGATTGGAAAAGAAGTGAAGTTATCATTATGTGAAGAGAAGATGATATTTTATCATCTCGAAAGTCCTAAAGTCTTCACCAAAAAGCTATTAAAAACAATAAGAAGAGTAAAATGGCAGGTTGAAAAATTAACCACAATAACATAATGCATGTTTATATACAAATAATGAACAAGATAAAAAAGAAATTAGGAATATAATTCTACTTGCAATTGTATCAAAGAGTTACATACTAGGAATTAAAAGAGGTGAAGGATTTATTCAACAAAAGCTATCTTATTAAAGGATATAGAATAAGATATAGAGATGCAAAGATATTCCATGTTCATGAACACAGAGATTTAATGAAGTGAGAATGCCTTTTGCCAAATGCTAAATATATTCAATGTAATCTGTATTAAAATTTTGATGATATTTTTCAAAGAAATTGAATAGAAATGCTACAATTTATATGGAATCATAAGACTCTGAATGACTAAAGCAGTCCTGAAAAAATTATATGCATCATGTTACCTGATTTTAAATCACATTATAGGTAAGAGCTTTCTGTTGGAAATATGACATACAAGCCAACTAAGGGAACAATTATTTCTGTAGTTCCAGAACCATCAAAGGGCTCTTTAGGATTGTGGGTACTAATGGAGTGGGAGTTATTGTGTAGAGAAATAATGTGCGAGCAATGGGTTAGGGCCAGGATTTAGTATAAATCAGTTCTAACCAGGGGACAATCAAAATTTAAGGCTTTAATTCCTGCCTTTCTGCTTTATTATTATTTTTTTTTTGAAAAAAAAAAAAATCTAGTATGCTTTTACTGGCACTTGCTTGTGGTACCTTGTTTTTTCTTTTTTTTATTACAAAGTTTACTTTTACATCATTTTGCACATTTTTTTTCCATCTCGATTGTAATCCCCGCGGGTTTCCCATCACCAAATCACCCCTGGGCCACCACCATAGTCCCGTGCATTTCCCTCCCTCCCCCCGTTTTTGATCCCATTCCCCACTCCACCCCCACAGAATGTCTCTGGTCTATGGTTGTTCATTATTTTTGTTATTTTCTCGCCTGGTCCATTATACTCCTGCTATGAGTGAAACCATCCGGTATTTTTCTTTCTCTTTCTGGCTTATCTCACTAAGCATGATCTTTTCCAGCTCCATCCAAGTTGCTGCAAAAGACATGTGTTTCTCTTTTTTTGGTTGCTGAGTAATATTCCATTGTATATATGTACCACATCTTTCTAATCCAGTCATCTACTTTTGGGCATTTGGGCTGCTTCCATGTTTTTCCAATTGTAAATAAAGCAGCAATAAACATGGGGGTACAAGTATCTTTTTCAATCAGTGTTTTTTTGTCTTTTGGGTAGATACCTAGGAGTGGGATTGCTGGGTCGTAGGGAAGCTCCATGTTTTCTGCTTTATTATTTATATAAATTTCATGTATAGTTTTACCTAAGTCTTTTGTGTCTACTAATATACTCTGATTACTCCCAAATTATGTATCTAGACTCTATTTTACCTATAAATTTAAGACCCATCTCTCAACTGCCTAGCGTATATCTTCATTTGACTATATATTGGGTATATAAAACTCAAAAGTATATTGAAGCAATATATACGTAATTAAGATTTGGGTGCAATTAAGTGTTGGCTGATAAAGGATTGGATTAAGTAAGAATATAGCCCAATGTGATAAAGCTGCAAAATGGAAAAAGCCATCCAGCTATAAGGAAAGTGAAAGGAGCAAAGTGGAAGGAGCTTGAGGGAATTATGTAGCAATTGTGAGAAATATAAAAGACAAATATTGGATTATTTTACCTGTATAAGTAAAATAGTAGATAAACTAACAAAGCAAAATAATTATAAAGTAGGGGACACTGGTAACTGAATTGAGATTTCTGAGGTTAAGAGAGAGGGGGATGAAAAGATGGGTAGAGAGTGGGAAAAGATTAACAAAATAAAATAGGGCCTCTCCGGTGGCACAGGGATTAGAGTCAAAGCTATCAAGCTATCACCAGTCACTGTGGCAATAGTTGGATCCCAGCCAGGGAGCTGACACACATGGCACAGCAGACCTCTCCTGTTTCCCCTCCTGGTCCCCTCAGCAGCGTGTTTCAGTCAGTCTGTGTGTTTTGCTCCCCAATCTGTCTCTGGTGAATCCTCTCACAGGAGGATTTGATAAGATAATGGAATTACCAGTTTCTCTTAGTCCTACATAAATCCCAAAGCTACTTTTTTTTTAAGAAAAAAATATTTATTTATACATACAAAATGGGGTACAGGCCAGAGATGCAGTAGTAGTGAGAGGATTCACCAGAGACAGAGCGGGGAGCAGAACAGGCAGATCGATGAAGTACACTGTAGAGGGGAGCAGCAGGCAGGTCAGGAAGAGGTCTGCCACGCCATGTGGGTCAGCTCCGGGGCTGGGGATCAAACTGGCACTGAAGCAGTTGTGGTTGGCTTGCAGTGATGCATCCTAACCCACTGCGCCATCACGGAAGGCCCGCAGAATCATTCTTTAATTCTTACATCAAAATGCCCCTAAACAAGGAAGCCGCTCATTACACATACTACCCTAATAAAAAGAGCTTGTGGTTTCCTGGTGTTTAGATAAAATCTCACATATACCCCAAGTGCCTGAGACTCTAGCCCAACTCTAAGAAGATTAAATTACCCTTCCCAGGGTTGTTAGTCAACCTCTGTCAAAATTTCTCTTCAATCCTAACCCTTTGCGTTTCACTTTCAGGTTATTTCCTGCTCTTTCAATTTTAGTAGTTACAGATTAAAAATGTTCATTAACTATTCTGTTGATTAAAAATTTAAATGTTCTAGATCATGTCAAAATCATTCCTTATGAAGGGAATCTCCAATATTTGCATTTTCTTTGACTCAAAGATATAATTTTTCAAAAGATGGATAATCTTTGTGGATTTCCTCTGAACATTTTTGATGATTTGTTAGTCTTTCTGGTGAGAACTCTATTAAACAACATGACCACATCATAGCTTTTTTTTTAATGTATCATAATTTTCTAATGAAAATGCAACTTTACTAATTTTTGGACACTGTTCATGCTTGTGGACCAGACATATTTTCCTAATGAGGATGAGGAATTTCCATAGTGTTGGTATTATCTGATTTTTCTCTGTTACATGTGAACATATGAATTCATATGCAAGGCTGAAATTTGATCACCTCAATGGTCAGTATGTTCTCTCTTTATACTGAGGTTCTTTAGAATTCCTAGTATTTTCATCAAAATGCTAAATATCACTTTTTTAGGCATGATTTTTTTTCTTTGGTGCAATCTTTTTTATCAACCAGATAAGTCCACAAGCTGATTTTTGTGGAAGTCACTTGTTAATTGATGACCATCTAATTCTTAGTTCTGTGTCTACTTGGAGGCATTTGAATGCCACCCTAGGGAGCTGGAGGAAGATTGGCAATACTGGGTGTGAACTAGGGAATAAGAAGAAGAGTTATTAGTTAAAGCAATAGAGAGAACAAAACAAAGGTAAAATGAGAGCTTTAAAAGGGCAGGAAAATAAAACAATCAGCAATAGGCTGTGGGGTGTTCTGTAGTCCTATTTTCAACTAGAGTGCGGGTGGATATCCTACATCAAAAAGTAGACCAACAGCGAATCTGAGTTCTGATACTATATACCCTGAGATCTCATCTGAGTCCAAAGTTAATGGCTCAGCCTCCCAAGATTCTCCCTCAGATACCAGCTTTAAGTCCAGGAAGCCACCTGGACTTCTGAACCCTGTTAACACTGGGAAGTCCCATGACCCTCTCTTTATGTGGAGGTAACATGCTCAGTTAGCATTTGTGTACAAACCGACGGACTGCTCCCAGGTTCCTAGTACACCTCCGTCAGTCTCCATAAATTTCTAGAATAGCACACAGAATGCAAGAAGGCCTTTTACTTGGTAGGTCACTAATATGTTACAAAGGATCTAACTGAAATGATGTATAGGGGAAGGTATGGGGAGAGATGAGGAGCTTCCATGCTTCTCCATATGTACCATTCTTCCCAAATCTACATTTGTTCATTAACCCAGAAGCTCTCTGAAACCTCAACATTTGGATTTCCACAGAGGTTATATTACATAAGCCCAAGTGATTAAGCTCACTGGACATTGAACACTGAAGTCAAACTCCAGCTACCCCCTCATCTACCTGCTCCCTCTCCCCTACCCCAAGCAGAGACCATGTCAAGACCAAAGTTCTACCCTCTAACCAAATGGTTTCACTGATCACCAGTTCCCCTCAGCAGTTTTCCAATGTTACTTTTATTAAGGTAACAAGAGTCACCTTTATCACTCTCAACATTTTTGAAATTCCAAAGTTCTGGAAGCACAAACCCAGAAACAGTAGATGAGGACCAAGTAAGTACAAGACATATATTTTAGTCATCTCAATGATTAAATATCTATCTGCCTATCTGTCTAGATATATAGAGGAGTATGTATGCACATATCTATATATAGACATACAGCTATATCCCAAAAAACATATCATCACCGGAGATTTATAAGGAAGAAGCCCAGAGGCAAGTACTGAGTTCAAGGTCAAGGCAAGGATCAAACCTATCAATACAAGAACACTGAGAGAGTCTCCCTGGTGTTGCAAGGGGTTAAGTTTCAGTACAGTGAAGTTATCAGCAACCACTGCAGCACAAGCTCAATCCCCTGCCAGGGAGGTGACCCACATGACATGGCAGACCTCTCCTGTCTCATCTGCTGCTCCCCTCTGCTGTGTTATTTCAGTAGATCTGCCTGTTCTGCTCCCCATTCTGTCTCTGGTGAATCCTCTCCCCCAACCCCATCCCCAATATCCCTCCCATCACATCCCTGGCCTATAACCCAGCTAGCTCTTGTGTGCATAAATAAATAGATCTTTAAAAAAGAGAGGGAGTAAATGGAGTGAAGGGGGCAGACTTGGCGATGCCCACAAACAATTTTTTCACAAGTAATTAGGCTTGCCACTATGGACAGATTTAGTAGCATTCAGGGATAAGATAGCCTGGCATGAAACACCTGTCAGAATGAATCAAAGCTAGAAGGTACAGACGAATTTCCAAGTGATTACCTAGTATGTTATTATAGGGTCAAATGAAAGAGAAAGTTCAAGTTGAGGAAGGCTATCATTTTCCAGTGAGTCTACCAACTCTAGGACTATCTCTCTAATCAAAGAAAAAGGTCGTCGTTTAGACAAATTAAAATGCTAAGCACTTTTTATTATCTTGGAATTCTATGTTTTGGATTTAAAATCATAATGTCTATATCCTTTGCTAGGTGGAGGTTATTTTCTAGCTGTTTAAAAAGCCGTCCGTCTCCCTGCCACACTCAATACATAAGGGAACATTGAGCCTCATGTTTCATATGCCATCGCTTATGATATGCACCCCCCTAGAATACATAATAAAAAGATAAGTGAAAAGCACATTAGAAATGCACCTAGTTTTGGGAATCCAGCCAGTGCTAATTGCAGATGTTTTGTTTGAATCGGTGGCTACAGTGAGGAGAGAAATTCCCATGAAAGGAAAGCATTGCCTAAGAACTCTGGGTGAACAGAATATACTCTAACAAAAACTATTTTTAATTCAAATATACCTGTCAAGTGTATGCACTTACTATTTTCTTTTAGCTTACCCTGTTTATTGCACATGGATTGTGTCTGTCAATTTCTTTTTGACTTATTGTATCAATACATCCTAACATGGAGGGAAAAAAGATTGGCTCAATTTTAGGAGATACTGTATTATCTTACAGTAAAAGTTAAATTGCTATCTCAACATAACAAGTATGTCTTCATTAACCTTTCCAGACTCATCTTACTCTACTTCACCATCCCTGTGCTCCAGCCACACAACTTTTTACTCTTCCTATGATGCCTCCATCAACACTGACTCCTGTTCTTGGAATGTCCCAACTTTTCTTCTCTGCCTGACAAACATCTACTCATTTGTCCATGAGAAAACTTCTCTAAACTTGAAGAATCAACTAGACACATCCTCTTCAGTGTTCCTTTCCCATCACACGCACAACCTGGCACTAACATGGTTAAATAAGCATTTCTGCATCCTTCACTTGACCATCAGCACCTTAAGAGTTCTCCAATTAACAGTGTTCTGGACTAGAACAGATGTTTAATAAAGACCTGATGAGTTGATCAAGCCATTAGATGATGAAATTCAACATTCTTGAAGGTTTATCAAATCCTGGAATCTCCAGACCAATTATTATAAGCTGTAATATCCAGTAAGATACAAAGAGGTCAACAAACTAGAAGGAAATTTTGGGAAAAAATTAACCTAGAGTAAATCAAAGCTCAATTCAATATATTGTGTGGCGCATGGAAAAGCAGATGCTCCCATTTCTGGGGAGGCCAGAGGCAAATGGGTGCCTGAGTCTCCAGCTGCTCAGTATAAATGATGCAGCCACAGGCAATGTGGAGTCCACAGATCAAGGCACCCAGCGTGACTGTCACCCTCAGCAGCTACTGCAGTTAAGTGCTTGTTCACCTTTAACATTTTTCCCTGACAGGTAAATATTAGGGAAGAACCAGATTCTAAAAGATTCCATTGGAATGGACAATTACAGCTCTGTCTTTACATGCTAATTCTTTCTTCATGAAAACAAAACAAATGAAGCAAAAGCTGAACATCAGACTTGCTTCCTAAAACTGGAGTTAATAAAATAGAGTCAGCTCAGTTTTCCAGGGGCAGGAAGATAAGATCCTGTGTGGGCTAAAAGCCAGTCACAAAATCTGGTAAAATGTTTTCTTTAGCTTCACCTGAGATTCAACAAGAAGACATTTCTTATTGGTGGTATCAATAAACACTCAAGGGATATATGTGTGGCAGGCCCTAGGAGAGTCATGCAACATTTTTATAAGTTTTGAACAAAAGGAATCCTGAATATTAAGATGGAACAGATGTGGTTTAGTTCTTTCAAAACTGTTTTGTACACAGAATGTAAAATGAAATGAACAATGAATTATATGAAGCAGCAGACTTGTCAAATGCAAAGAAAGTATGCTATGCAGAGGTGAAAAAGACACCATTTATCTCGTCTACCCTCTGGAAATGGCAGAAGTCCCAGTGGTTCAAAGTAAGTACCTGTGATGGGGATGAACCTTTGTGGACCCTGAACACTCCAAGTTGGTGTAGTTAAAATGGCTATTGTCCCTGGTGGTCAATTCAACTGTTTACATTTCTGTTTTACAGCTCGCAGTTGCCTTTCCTCTGTTGAAAAATCTCACATTAATAAACATAAATGAAAATTATTTCTGATCTAAAATTAAACCCTATAGCTTTGCTGGATCATTAAACCCCACTCACAGATGCTTTCCTTGGTTCAATCTAAGTTTTTGTGGTGAAAATGTTAATTTTTTTTTTTAACTCCCAGCAACTATTTTAGCTCAATTTCTTTGTCAGAGACTACCAGAGACGCAGAGGGAATGAAACACTTAGCAAGACTGGCCTTGGTGCTTTTCATGCCCCAAGCAAGCAAACAAGAACAAGATTATAGTGGCTGGCCCTGAATGAAATCCAAAATGGGAGAGAGGTTTTCTCCCCCACAGGAGGCCTGAAGAAGAAAAACAACTTTCAGAAGCAATCTGTACTGGGGAAGCCGCTCGACACCTGCTAGAAGTTCTTGTGATTTGGCAAGGCACCTGAGCATCCACACCTGAAGTTGCAGCGCCTGAACTTCTGTTTCCTCCTGGACATGAGTAAGCGGTTGGTTTTGAATTCAGGAAGCTGGAGGCGCCCCAGACTCTGACAGACACACAGGAGATGCCAAGGGCTGCTTTCAATTTCAGCCCGAAGTTTTACATTTTAAGGAGACAAATGAACAGCATTACCTGTTTACTTCAATGTCGACAAAGGAAAAGCCTGTGGCCCCTTCGCACCTGTTAATACTTGTTCTTTATACTGATGTGACCCATGCAGCTGCTCATTTCAGTCAGCCCAGGGCCAGCCTTGGCATTTACCCACAGAAACAATACTACATAAAGAAGTGCCTCTGTGCACACACACTGGCCTCCATCCAAGTCACACTTGGCTTCTGCACATTTTACCAACCTGTCTCCCCTGGTGCCAGATCTTGCTGGGCATTTAAATCCCTTGAAACTTCAGGAACCCTCCTGTTTGACATAGTGATTCTTTGTCATTTTCCTTCTAAAACACCCTGTCTTCTTTGTGCCTCTATTTCATTTTATTTTCTCAATGTTCATTCTTTTCCTTTCTACCTCCCTACAGAGAGACACTCAGAAATAGTATTTGTTTTAGTTCTCAACTTTTTAGCAGTGACAACAAAAAAAGATGAAAGTAAAGAAAACCATTGATTTTATGAATTCTCTTTATGTGGTCAAATAAAAAATCTACAGCAGTGATTGCCCCACCTGCATTATCTTTTGCTTGAGTGCTAAGTTTGTTTTCAAAAGCAGGACCTTTGGTTGGAGAGAATTACAGACCCTCCCATTCCAACTCCTTACTGTGTGGGGGTGGGGAAAGAGCGCAGATAACAACCCTTCTTTGCCTTTATTCAGTAATGAAAGCATCTTCCCCCTCAGCTCCTACTAAAAGCACCATCACTCCCCCCCTCTTTCCTGCACACCACCAGACATCACTTTTTCATATGAGTTATACCGAACATGCCCTTTTATGACATGCCTAAGAGATGCTTAGAGACATTTCTTTATTCACTTCCCAAGTCTTCACTGTTGCTAGCACAGGAAATTTATCACCTTGTGGGCAAAGACCACGCTCTTACTTTACTGAAGCTCTAATGTTGCCGTGAGACATTTGATATATGCCCAGTGCTGGAAAAGTTCCCTCATTCAGATAATTAGGGTTGGGCGCCTTCAAAGCAACTGGTCTGTTACATTAAACATGGACAGTGAAATATCCTGCCCTGGTCCACTGTGCAGCGTTACTGCCTTTTGGTTGATAGAGAATGAGCTGTCTCTGTAGCCACCTGGAACAACGTGTCAAGGGGTGAGCAGACGTGCCTTCGCAACCTCCATAAACTGGCCACAATGGGTAGCTTCTTTCCCGTTTGCCAGGAGATACATCTGTAGAAAAATTTCCTTTTTCAGTCTCAATGTTTACACAGTTAGCAAGAGGGTAGGTTCTATAAAACTCCTGTATCTGTATATATTTGTTTTGTTGTCAAGTTCCCTGTAGGTTTTGTTTGTTTGGGACTGAGTTTGTAGCAGGTGTTTGGAACAATTAACAGAAGCAGGGATACCAGTAGTGGGGAAAAGCTAGGGCGATGTTAAACAAAAACTCGACATTTGAAAAAACAAAGACCCTTTAGGAATGTACTTAAGAGTTAGAGGCGAATGCACCCACGTATCATGTCTAAAGATGAATCTATTATAATAAAACTATGAATATGTGCCTTGAACATAAAATATTAGACTAAATATAAAATTATTTTGTGAAAATATATTTTATATGACTTCTTTTTAATAGCTGAATCACATGCTATAGGACTTAACCTGAAACTTCAGACAACCATCGGATTTGCTTTTGCTCTTGGTCATGGAAATACATCTATAGAGAGAACAACCAGGGATGCTTTGAGTGGTTTTGCTATTTGCAGAAACTTATAATCAGATGGAGGGAGCTTTTTGCTTCTGTGTGGGTGACTAAGATAGTTAATTGGAGCTGTGCCAAAGACTCTTTTTCATATCAAAGCAGTTTGGGGAAAATTATATTTATTTGGATGGTTTCACACTTTGAGTTTTGATTTCATTAAAATCAGCATGAATTTACAATTACAGATTTCTAACTTATCCCATAAGCATAAACACCAACTCATTTATGTCCTAACAAATAACATAGGCACAAATACTTTGCCTAGAAAAGAATAACTTGTCGCAATGCTTGGTTTCTCGTTATTTTAACAAAAGAAGTCTAAGTCACTTTTTCTACTAGTAATCACTAACCATCTCTTAAGTGGATAGAAGCTACTTTGTACTGAGACTATACCAAAAGTAGAGACTTCGCATAAAGAAGCTCTGTAGGTAAACTAACATTAATAAAATACAATATAACAAATGACATCATTGTGTACCACTTAGTGCCATGTGAAGAGCAGCACACAATTCTTCTACAAGAATCACTGGCAGACTTGTTGAAAATGTAATGATTTAACTAAGTCTCACAGTATGTTTAGAAAGAAGGTATTATATGAATAATTTCTTTGCTTGTTCGAAGTAGGAGCAAATCAATCACAAGGTTGCTGATAATCAAACCAAGGTGCTAGAAAGAACACTGAGTATTCTCTGAAATTAAATAACTCACTGCTGTCACAAGAGTATGGTGACCTTAGGAAAGACAAGAGTCACTTTCCAAGAATTGGTGAGAATGAGAAACAAACTGTATATAAAGTAGCACTAAGGAGGAAAGGAATCAAAGAAACGCAAAAAGCTCTCTGAAATTAGTGATCACAATAGCCTAGGTGAGGTTACATAAAATTAATGGTTTAGGTCTCTGGTCAAATTAGGTACTCTTTCCCTAAATCATCAAGACTAAGAGCTCTCGCTGACTTTCATCTTCAATAAACAGAAGTCTACTTATCTGTAAGGACCTAGCCCAGGAGTTTATTATGCCTCAAACTGGTCCAGTACGAGGTAAATGTTAACCAAAAAATCATTTACCCTACGCTTATTCCCTGCTTCAATTAACAGTGACTCATCTAGTGTCCTTTACATTCCTATTCTTTGAGACAAATTATCACTTCCACTTAAGTATAAAAATCATCCTCAGTCAACTGCCACGTGGAGTCACCAAATAGGCCTTACTAAGCATTGCTGACTAGAATATATTGCAAGCATTAAAATGTATATTCCTTTCTATCACTTTTCCTCGTGCATCTTGCATTTGGCTTTGCCACTTATCAAAGCCAAAATGATTATAAAATAAAATTCATCATCTTAAGCTATTAAACTACCATAAATTGATAACAATCCCAAGAGTACAGACATCTGGCTGGCTGCCTAGATCTATGACATCAGGAGAAAGGAAATAATGCTTCATAAATACTGAAAATTTTCTTTCTTTTGTGATAAACTTAAAAGCATAGGTCTTATCATTATCTTACTTAGACTAATTGTGAATTGTGTTTTCATTTCATTTTTAACATCTTTGAATGCTATGAACAACTTTCTCCATATAAATTCCCTAAATCTGCTCCCCATATTATGGGAGTTATGTTTAGTACATAATTATATGAGGTTGACTATGGGCAGTGGGCAGTAAACCGGGCAATTCAGTTTATGATAAGTTATGAGGTAGCCCACAATATGAAAAAAGGTAGACACTATTTTATCTGAAGCAAACAAACTGAATTGATCTGAACTCCATTATTCTGTTAATTTATGTTTCGGATAAGTCTACAATACCCACCCATTTTTAAGATAAGCAACTCTGACAACCCTTCTTTATACACACTGTCATAAGAGTAGAGGAGAAAGAGTTGAGAAGACTAGATTTGAGCTGATCTCACATATTCCCTGGCTCTAAACCTGGAAAATAACATAACCTCTTTGAGTTCTCTATTTATTTTCTGTAAAGTAAGGATAATATAATGTTTGAAAAAAATCAAGTAAGAAGATAGATGTATACCATAGTTATTGCATTGTCAGAAAAGTCATTATGCATTTTGCTTGAAAAGCATAAAAAAAAGTATCATGACTCTTTCAACACACCCATGCATATACACACACACTAGGTTACTGGACAGGGTCAATCCATAAAAGTAAACTCAGTGTCCAGGATTAGGGGAAGGACCTCATAAAGACTGTAGACAAACTATAATAGTAACACAAAGGATAGGTGAAGAAGTTGCAAATGCATTTTAAAAATAGATCATCTTAGCAATACATTAAAATATCAACCAAGTTAGAAGACACAGAACTCCAGTCTTCTCTATCACTTAAGAATAGAGGAATGGCTGGAATGAATTTCATATGGGTAAATTGCCCAAATTTAATATCTTCACTCATAATCTCTTGCTGCTCCACTACTACAATGCCTACTACTTCCATGTTTAATTTTTTTAGGTTATTCAAAATTTTAATGCAATAGACCTATGTTTTATCATAATTTCAAAGATTTTTTTAAATACAATGTAAATGCAAGACATGCAGGCTTGTAAATTCATATAGTTTATACTAACAATACTTATTAAAGAGTTCATTGTGGATTAGCCAGGACTTCAGAATTTATGTTTTCTTCTTCTTTTAGTGTACTTCTGGGATAGTGATTATGAACACATTCAAAAAGACCTGATACCTACTAGTGGACATACTTATGTTGCAAAATGGCTACAACAGATAATACCATCATGACACCAGGCACCTAAAAATAGATCAGGAGGTATTTTCACTGGTGTCAAAAGAAGCCAAAATGGAGTATCACTATTCTCTCTCCATTATCTGTCCTAGAGCCAGTCTCACAGCCCAAGACTACTTCTCCTCAGAATAGACAAATATGAAAACCGACGCAGCTACTACGGCATGTCACAAATCACAATTTCCTGCACATAATAGAGATGGAAGTTCTGGGAGCATCAGCAAAACACGATTTCTACACACCAACTGCTGTGGTCACATGTTGGATACGGGCTCAGGATTCATGTTTCCAAGTTCTAGCATTCAAAGCAGGGCTTCTCCCTGCCTGGCTTACCTTTTACAAACGCTTTGCCTTACAGTGTTATGATTTACCTCTCACTGACTTGTGTCTAAGACTGGCTGTTATTATTAATTATTTTACTTAACATATGGTGACAGAATGAATTCATATTTATGAGTCAAACATTTTTCTGGCCAGGCCTTAATAGTGAAAATAAAACTGTGTTTGTACCTCTTAAATAAAAACATACTCAGTATCAAAATTTTAACATGTTTGTATGAGTTTTCTTTTCTTGCAAAGGAAGATGATTTTAATAATGTTCTGTAGGAAATTTTTTCAGCATGGTCTTATTTCTTTTAGTAAGATAATGAGATAACTACAAGGGACAGTTTCTGATATCTCCAATGCAACATACCACATTAGAGGAGACTGAGTGACGGAATAGGAAGAATATTTCAATGGAGTCAGAAAGTCTGACTAGGAAGGTCTGCAAGATGGTGGTAGTAACAGTAGCCTCCCCAAGACTGTGGTGAATGGTAAAGGATATTCAGCAAAGAATTTACTTTAAAATTAACAAAAGTTCAATACATCATTTTTATAGTAATTATCTTGCTTTTAATTCTGGCTAGCTAGTCTCAAGATTACTAGACTGCTAAAGTAGCATATGCTACTGGCCATGTTAAGTATCTGTAATATAAATATGAGAGCTCTGTGGATAACAGTAGGACCTGTATGCTTGTGGTAAAACAACAGGAAATAAAGTGCAATACACTGCTGTGAAAATATTTTAGAAGTTTAGTTTTGACTTGAACAAACTGACCATTACTGTTTATGAATATGTGAAAGAGTAAAGCTAGTTTAACAAGCTTTGTGTTCCTTCCTTCTGATTGTATTTTGTGTGTGTTTTTTACCTTACTGGATCTGGACTTGAGCTGATGAGGTCAGCACTAGGAGGGAAACTTCTCAAAGTTGACATCCATGGTATTTTAGAGAAGCCCAATATGCTCCTTCATCTCCATGACTTAAATAAGTCAACGAAAGGGCCACTTGGAGGAAACAGCTTCTTTTCTAGTTGTTTTCTTTTACAGATAAGTTCTGAAATACTTTCTAATAAAATGATGACTAGTTAACAAAAATGTTTTCGACCAAAGAATGGCAACAAAATTCATAAAGACATTAAACAACACTAATGTTTATAGATATGGCTGTTAATTTGAAGCTCTTATTTACATATGCAACTCATATGTTGTCTGTGGAGCAGAAAATTTATTCCCTCATTTTTTTTTTTAATGCTAACTCATCCTCATCTCTGGTATCAGTTAATAAAGGGTAAACCCACTCTTTGAAGTTTCAGTTGATTGATTCCTTAATAGTAACCCAAGTGTGAACTGGGGAAAAGTCAAAAAGTTAGTAGACAAATTTTCAAAAAGTGATGCCATTTTCTTGCCTGGAAAGAATTTCTAACTTAGGAAGAAAGACAAATGAGTAATGTCTACAAAGCATGAAACTAATTAACAAGACAGTTAGATCCTATTATATCAAAATAGAAATTGCTTTCCAAAGTAGTTACTTCACTAGACTTTTGAGATCTCCTCATCAGAATTGTGTTCATAGAGTTTTCAATGCAGAGGTTTACTTGAAAATCAAATTTCCAGTCCTGATTACCCAACTCTTTATAAGAGGGGCTACAAATAAACATATGCTTTTGTCAAAAATGAAATACATCCCACCCCTCCCTTCCAAGATAGATTCTGGTTTACTTTTAGGGATACTGGAATAACATGTGAAACAGAATCACAGGTTCTTGTGGAGGCACAATTATGACTTTTTTTAATGTCAGAATGCATGGCCCAAACCAGTAAGAAAACAACACAAACAAATGATTGTGACTTACAAAGAGTGAGTCACTATGGACAATAATGGACTAGTCAGATGCATGGGGAAAGGAAGAATTTGAGTTTGGCATTGGGTGATGGAAAAAGATAGAGAGGGATTATATTACAGGGTAGTATGTAACAGACTCTATAGTTTAGATCTAGAACAAATTTCTTTTAAAATCTTTCATTTTAATGACAAGAAAACTGAGTCAAGGCCATGTTATAGCTTTATCAGGGAAAACCCACTGGACAGCAAAAATTAGCTACTAGAAATCAGTTACTCTAGAAATCTTTACATGAAAATAGGGATGACAGGTCTCTGTCCAATCAAATGTACAGATGATTTGGAATATGAAATACAATGTTTTTTTTTATTATTATTTACTGAGTTAATAAAAGTGTGTCAATGTTATATTCAAAACTAGGAGTATATTACATATTTACTTTTATTTAAGTCTATTTAAACATATGTCATATGCCTTTCAAACTAAGACAAGACCCTTTCATATTTGATATATTTCTAGAAAATTATACTGCACTCATGAACACTGACAGAATGACTATCATTCTAGCTGTATTTAATACAATATTGCCTCTATAGTGCATGTTTAGTGAGGATAAATGAGGTGCTATCTTAAGACACAGCTTGATTCCCTTTTTATAAAAGGTTTTACAAGCCAAGTTTCTCTAGGTTGAAAGTATTTTTCTTATAACCCACCAGTACACTTATAAAATTCACCTCTTGGTGAAAAAAAAAAATAGAGTTGAAATGGTTAAAGCTGCTGTGATTACTCTAAAGGAGCCCAAATATTGAGCTAGATGGAGTGTATCAGAGGAAAAATTATTTGCTCACTCTGTGTTAGGAAGGGGTTAATTATGAGACCTGTGATCAGGTGCTGGCACATCGAGGCACTTCATCAAGCCATGGAGTCGGGGAAACAAGGGAGCGTAGATGAAGGTGCTGGGGATAATAATGATGGCAAGTAATGATTTCCCTAGAGGTGAACTGATCTATGGCCACGAGCAGAGAAAAAAGGCTAGAAAGTACCATAACATTACCTTGGAGTACTTAACAGACTCCAAAGCAGTAACCCTGTGTCAAAAAAGGCCCATCATTCGACTCATTTTAGGAAAAAAGAGTTATGCCAAAGTACAAGAGGGGAATGCAAAATTCACATATGAAATTAAACAGCTGAAAGGTATGATTTAACAATGCTCAAAACTCAATAAGCCAAAGATAAACAGCAAATTAGATGACTCAATGTCAGGAGGAAAAAACATCTTCCATCGATCCCATCGTCAAAAATTAATCTGCCTGAGAATGCCCTCTGCTCCAATCCCCGAGCTGATGAAGAGTGGAGAAATAGAGTAAAACCTGTGTACGAGCGCTTCACCTTCAGGCTAGACCCTGATTACAATCTCCTGTGAGACGTTTCAGCATGAAGCGCCTCTCATGTTGGGACTGCAAAATTAAATTGCGATCAATACTTTACAAAAATAATTGGGGAAAAATGTTCAGAAGTCAGAGCTGCACTGTGTGGCCACAAACATATGAAAGTTATTTTTTTTTCCTACCTTTCTGGGGGTTATTCTTCAGGATAGATCAGTTCAAAGGTGTCTCTTGACAATAGTGTTCTTCGAATGGTTTCGCTCACCTTGTTAGGGAATTTTAAAAGCAAAGGAGCATTTACAGCCTACCAAGAGTGGGATGGCACACAGCTGTATTCTGCTTTCTTTTTGGAGTGCTAATCGCAGCCCATAAGTTCTTCTCTCTTTTTGTTTTGAGATTCATTTAAATTTCTTCGCAAATTCTCATTATTAAACAGAAATGACCAAAATGTTATATTCCAATAAAATGAATACACACACAAGATTTGGTGGACTTGTGAAAACTTTACTTCAAATTTGATTCTGAATCTCTCAATACATTTAAATGTTAAACTCAGTTGTTAAATTTAGGGTAAAATACATTGAATCAACTCTTTCCTGCCTTAAGCAATGCTTAGTATTCAACTTTTCCTCCTTGCCTCCCTTTGAATAAGTTCTTATTTTTGGCAAAGATTTACACTTTAATCCATAAAAAGAGGAGGAAGCGGAAAATGTCTATGTGAATAAGTGGTTTTCAATAAGTAGTCATTTTTGGTTTTGTTATATGGAAAGTTCAAAATATTGTTTATTTATAATTGCATTTTTTTGGAATCTGCATAGGCTTTACTGTATTTTTATTTGTGATACAACTTTTCTGATAAGACAGACTACTGATTTTACTCACATCACATCCATTTGTATACTGAGTCATACAGTGGGGGGAAAAATAGCTGCATTACGAATACATTGTACAAACCCCACTAAAGTAGGTGGTACCTAACTAGCTAAAGGGAAATACCCAAAGAGGAGGAATCGATGCATGTTGTCAGCCCAGGGAAGGGGGATGTATTGAGTGGTGTCTTATAGGACATGGGGGCTGGGGGTGGAATTCAAAGTGTGCTTATTAAGTGTGAACATGACAAGACCTTGGACTAGACTGCAAACACCTGAGAGGACTTGAATAACATTTAAAGTGACCTTCACCAGGGAAGTGACAGCACCCTCAAGAATAGAGGGCAAGGGGCCCCTCCATTCATTTTCTCAGGCTTCCCCATATGAAACAGACAACTTGGGTCTCATGATTTAACTGATTAAATTTCAAATTTCAAATCGGTTTTCTTTCACCATCCAACCTGTTTGTGAGCAACCTTTTCATGTTATTCTGATCAGAATGCTAGAATACAAAGTTATTTTAAGACTCACTGGAGGTGAACATAATAGAAATGAGGCAACAGCAGTGAAATGGGGGAGAGGTGGACACTTTTCATACACAACCAAAGGCCTAACAAATAGTCCTCTACACACATTAATTTCCCTCTCACACAAAATGTTCTTTCTAGTCACTCTGAAACATCTTCCCAGTTCAAACTGCTGGCTCAACATGGATTTTGTTCCTCAAATCCCAGTTCAGATGCCTCTTTTTTTTTGGAAAGTTTCCCTAGGTCTCCTAACCCCTTTATTAGGTTTCCTGACCCTACGCACACATAGATCACAGCAGTTAGATATTATGAACATTTCCTTCCCTGTTAGATTGTACTAGATATAGAATCTTCTGTATTTTATTCATCTTCATACACCCAGACTATTTCTCTGACATAACAACTCAATTTCTTTTTTAACATTCTTTTACTTAATACTTCTCCAACTTTTAATTTACCAGGTGTCACATGTGCTGAACCTACGCTGGACTCAATATTGAGTGTCTCAACTTTCCCTTCTGGGTCTAAAATTTCAGGCAGTAAGAATGACCAAGTATTTTACTGAAAATCTAATTATATGGATGCCCCAACAACAACCAGTTCTAAGTGCCATGAAATAAATATTTTTTAAAAATTATTATGTCCGTGCCTCTTTCTTTCTATTTAATCTCACCTCACCACCCTTGGACTCAGCAGTGGTCTCTCACCCAGTAGAGGCGCTCAGGGAGTGATGGTATGGCTTGGCAAAAAATCTTGAGTGAGATTAGTGTCCCTTTCCAGAATTGAATGAGACAAAACCAAACAAACAAATATAACCACAAACATTTAGCAGCTGTGTAAGCTGAAGGTCTGAAGCAAAGAGAGGAGGAGGTGCTATGGAAATAGAGCTGAGGGGAACCTGGAAATGCAAGGGAATTGTCCATTTGGTAGCAGAAAGCATAAGGCAGTGAGAAAAATACCTACTATATAAGGACCAAGTTAGCAAAAGTAGAATGGAATAAGTTCTTGGAGAGCAACTAAGCCATATTCATACTGGAGTTGTGTGTGTGTGTGTGTGTGCAGCTGCCCCAGTCCCCTCTGTCACCTTGGGTTCACTGCCAATTCAAAAGATATTCAAAATGTGGTTTTTATCCTTTTTTCTATCAAGATGCCCATTTTCTTCTGACCCACCTGATGGGTCCTAGAAGCAATCACTATCTTGCAGCCAGATGAATATTTAGAACCAATACCAGGAAAGGCTATGACTATTCCATAGTAATGGCGGTTACACGTCAGTAATTGTCTGTCCTGCACTTCATACATTTATTTCCAGTTCTGAAAGCAACCCTGGAGGTACCATTATTAGATGTACTCTATAAATGGGACATAAAGACTGGAAGGCAGGCCCAAAGACACATACCTAGGAAGTGATAGAACTGAATTTAAGCCAGCTCTACTGACTCCAGAGTCCTAGCTTTTTCCACTAGGGCACACTGCTCCTCAACTTCTAAAGTACAAAGAGGCATTACCACTAGAAAAGTCTGCTTTAAGTCATAGACGAGCTATCAGTCAACTGGAAATACATGAAAAACTCCTCATTTAACTTTTATTCTGGTATTATCCACATAGTTTTTCTGCTTCACTTTTTCCTTAATAATCAAACACTTCCAAAAGTCTCAGCCTTCCATGTCTACCACCTTTCATAGTAATAAATGTCTACTGACTTTAGATTAATATCTAGACAGAAGCAGCACCTAAACCACTTTATTTTACCCTAAAAATCAAGAACATTTGGAGACCCCCTTGGGATAGCACCACCTAATAAAAATAAAACAGTGAGTTCTCTTTGATATATGCTAATTAGATAGTGACCAGAGTATTCTTATAGAAATCTGTCACATTCATTAAAATGAATGTTCTGTAGGCTTCGATGTTCTTTCTATATGTTTTATTCTCATGGGTACTGAAAATATAGAAATAAGCATGACACTATCTCGCTCTCATAGAATATATATTTTATTGAGGGGAATAGAATTTTGAAAAAGAAAGAAGTAAATATAATTACTTTGGATAGTATTAGCTATCATAAATAAAATGTTTCAAAAATAAATGAGATAGAGTGAAATTAAGAGGAAGGGCAATATTATAGAGTTGTCACTCATACAACCCTTCTGACCGTATTTGAATTAAGGTCTTAATAATGAGCAGGAATACGTCCCATAAATATTAGAGAGAAAAATCACAAAAAAAGGATAACTACAAAGAGTCCCTGACACAAGCAATCTTAGCATGTCATCAGAACAGAAAGAAGAGCAGTGTGGCTTAAATGAAATAATTTGAGGAAAGAATCAAGATGATGAGGCAGCAGGTAGATGTGGTAGAAATTCACAAACCACATAAGAAGTTTGGATTTTACTATAAGTGCAAATGTGAAGATGCTTTAAAAAATAAATAAATCCGTTGACCTGGGGGCACATGGAGGGAAGGACAATTTGCTTCATTTGCTCTTCTCTGCTGAGGAATTCCTCAGTGCGACATCCATCATGTTAGTAAATATGTCACTGTCCATTATCTGGGTCTGAGGATAATAGGACAAGACTTAGTATTTTCCATTACATCTATAAAAAAATGCATTTTTGGGCCCTCCCTGGCGATGCAGCAGGTTAAAGCACAGCACTAAGAAGCTAAAGCCACTTGCGCCTGAGTTTGATCCCCGCCCTGGAGGTGATCCACATGGTGCAGCAGACCTCTTCCTGACCTGCCTGCTCCTCCCCTCAGCAGTGTACTTCATCAGTCAACCTGTCCTGCTCCCCACACTACCTCTGGTGAATCCTCTCACCACCCCTGCACCTCTGGCCTGTACACCAGTCCTGTATACATAAATAAATACATCTTTAAAAAATGTATTTCTTCAAGCTGAACAACCCTAATCAAGGACTTAGGTACCTATGTACAAAACCTCAATGTCCATGTACTGATATGCAATAAAAACCTCAAGGTCTAAAAATCTCAGTTGATTTGCTGCAACCCCAAGCCTTTATCTCTACTTTGGTGATGAATCTGAAACAATATTCAATAGAAGTCCACTAAAATGCTCTTTCTGGCCCTCCCTGGTGGCGCAGCGGGTTAAAGCACTGCACTAAGAAGCTAAAAAGCCACTTCTGCATGAGTTCGATTCCCGCCTGCCCGGGAAGTGACCACATGGCGCGGCAGACCTCTCCTGACCCGCCCGCTGCTCCCCTCAGCAGTGTACTTCGTCGATCTGCCTGTTCTGTTCCCCACTCTGTCTCTGGTGAAGCCTCTCACCCTCCACATCTCTGGCCTGTACCCCAGTTCTGTATGAGTAAATAAATAAATCTTTAAAAAAAAAATGCTCTTTCTTCGGATAGTGCTCGGATGAGAACTAATCAAGTTCATCTGGCTGTTCTCAACTCTCCCAGAGTCAGGCTGCCATCTTTGGACAGACTAACCAGGATTCTATGATCAACTTACCTTCTCAGGGAAGCAGTCTTTGTTTGGATTTCATCCACTTAATAAGATTATCATGAAGTTTACTGGTTT
Organism: Condylura cristata; assembly: GCF_000260355.1. NCBI lineage: Eukaryota > Metazoa > Chordata > Mammalia > Eulipotyphla > Talpidae > Condylura > Condylura cristata. The sequence goes on from NW_004567137.1 coordinate 10,462,783, forward strand.
GGGAGCCAGACCCATTTCATTTCAGTAACTTCATTAACTCTATTCTTGGGCTACATATTGATCTTTCAATAAAACCAGTTTCATTTAAGGCTAGCTTCTTGGGAGTTTGCCTCACCACAATCACCAAAAACTGACAGCAACTAAAAGGAGAATGTAGGAGTAAAAAAGCGAATAAAAATAGCCAATTCCAGCCCTCAGTTTAGTGAAGTCAGTCATCTTTGCAAGAGGTAATACAAATTAACTCTCCACCCCATCACCACTACACGCAGAAAACAGTTTTTTCTCAGAATTTTCTCTCAGGACTGCCTAGCTATTTTATTATTCTGATTACAGTCAACCAGCCTGACTCTGAGACACACTAGATCCACAAGCCCACAACAGAATACATGGCACACATTCTTCCTTAAGAACAGCAGCTTCCTTGTTATCCTCTCAGACTACCTGGGGCCACTTCTGGACCCAGTGTCTTCATCAAATTCCAGATTTATTCTTTCCACAAACCACATGATGCTGACACGCAGAACTACAGACTGGGGCTCATGTTATGAATTATAGTTTGCCTTCCTGAATTTATATACAAAGGACTGAGGTCTCCAAAATTTAAGCAACTTGCCCCATGTTGAGACTCAATTCCTACAGAGACAAAACTAACCTTCAGGACTCCTGATGCCCAGTTGAATACCCTTTCCATGAAATCCTGCCAGTATTACCTTTCTTGCAAGTTCTTGCCAGGAGTGTGCTTCATCAATCTTTGTGACATTATCAACATATTTGAATTGGTGTTTTATAGCTGGTAAAGACTAGATAGGTGATTTTTTTCCTTCGGGAACAGTTTTGCTTAATGGAAAGACTAACTCAGGAAACTCAGTGGGGAAAGGGACTGTATATCTGGGAGCAGGATACACCAGGCATGTCAGGCCCTTCACTGTGAATGTGCCACATTAGAGCATATGCTGAAGAGCAGCCCGACCCAGCCCTCACAGCTAGGGCTGACTGGATCCAAACTGGTCATGCAACCAAGATTGGCTAAGGAAGAATGATAGGACTGGCATTAAGAGCAACAGGATTAAATTTCTCTCTGAGGAATTCAAAAATAATAAGTGTGGAACCAACAGAGTAAGCAGCAAGTGAGCTACAAGTGAAAGTAAGTTCTGCAAGACAACTGGAAATACATGAAAAACTCCTCATTTAAC
>NW_004567137.1:10464491-10520599 GCF_000260355.1 Condylura cristata
AACAAATCCATCTCAACACTATATGCAAATCCCTCTCCCTGGAAATGGTGATTTTATTTAGGTAACACATTTAATTTTTGAGGAAGTCCAGTGACACTGGACATGGATTTTGTTTAACCCCACTCATATCGAGGGATCAGACTTAAAAGGACTTTGTGTTTTGTCCGTAACTTATTAAAAAGGTCCTGTATTTTCAGCTGTCAGTGAAAAGATGACATAAACCAATGTCTGGTCATAGCAATGAAGATAAATCACTATAGTGCTTAAAATATTTGAAGTAATCAGCATTTTGCAGTTAAAGTTTTTTTTTTTACCTTGTTCATGGGTTAAGGCTATTGTAGTGAATCAAAAATGCAATGGAAAAATACTGCTACCAAATGACAATCACTGAATTTTCCAACTCAGCAACAAGTCAGGGCTGTCCAAAAATATAATCAATGGTTATTTTTATTAAAAAAAAATAGACATTTTGTTCTCCAGGGATGAGCCTATTCTAAAAAACTGTGCTTGTTGAAATTTCTCCTCGCTACCAAATATCAATCTATTACAAATGCTTCCATCATGGAAACCTACATTCTTTATCACAAGTAGTCTAAGGGTCCATGCCCATGCATACTTTAGAGGAGCAGGGGATTAACACAGAGCAAAGGAGGAGAATTAATAATCTAAAATTACAGTAGTTGTTTTAGTTGCATGCTGATAGAGTTATTGATTATGCTGTATTTTTTTAAAAATAAACTTTGACCTGAAGTTCCAGAAAATTCTTCAAGTCCAAGTAGCTTTATTCCTAAATAAAAATACAGAGTGATGGGCCCGCTTTGGTGGCACAGCAGGATAAAGCACAGCACTAAAAAGCTCAAGTAACTGCAGTGTGAGTTCGATCCCTGCCCCAGAGGTGATCCACATGGCGTGGCAGACCTCTCCTGACCAGCCCGCTGCTCCCCTCAGCAGCGTACTTCATTATTCTGCCTGTTCTGCTCCCCACTCTGTCTCTGGTGAATCCTCTCACTGACCTTGCACCTCTGGCCTATCCCAGTTTTGTATGCATAAGTAAGTAATCTTAAAAAAAAAAAATACAGAGTGGTATAAATACATAATGGCTCCTGGGCAATGTACCATCATAGGCAAACGGGGCTGCAGTTCATAGGGTAAAGATAACAAGAGGAATGAAATGGGGGATCCTGGTAATCCTGAGTGGGTACTAACACATATGACCTAACTGTCTCCAAATGTGACCAATATTTTCACTATCTGTTTCTCTGTCCTCAGGAAATTTTGAAAGAAGGGAAGGGCAGAGAAGAGAAATAGGGGTCCAGGAGTGGTGAGCAGAGCTTATTACCAATATTGAAAAACTAGCACATTCTCCTGATCTATTATTTGCATTCTCTCACTCTTTAAGAACAGGACTAAGAAATAGCACCTGCTTTCTTAGCCTAAAGGAAGCATAAAGAACAATGTCCTCTAGGAATGCAAGGACATTTCCATTTTTTTTTCTCTCTAGTATTCCTGTTATTTTGTTACTAGAGAGAGAGAAAAAATTGCCCGTATAGTATTTTAAAGTTTTTAAAATCAGTTCTTATCAATTATTGCCAGATTTAGTTTGTTGAGAACTAAGGAAAAAGAAAAAAAAATCAGCACAAGTATTGAAGAGAAGACTCTAATCCTTTAGGAGTCCAATGAAATCTATGTTTTTATACTATTAAGTAGAATAGAAAGGCCAAAGTCATGGGCATTAGCCCCATAGGGGCCAGTTAGCTGGACTCAAATTCAAGGCCACAGAATAGATATCCAACTTTGCTGCTGGCAGTTAATTACATCAATGACCATCGGGAGGAATAGCAAAGCATCTTCTCAGTGTCTAGTTTAGCACCGTGTAACACTTTTGGCTTTATTGCTATAACTGTGGAAATTTTTTTTAATTGCAACCAATGTTAAAATCATATCAGTTTTAAATGTAGACATATCCAGGAGTTGGATGGCAATTGTAAAATATAACGGATATCTCTTTTGCAGCTGGAATTTTGCATTTTACTTGTCCAAAGCTAAAATCAGGTAGTCTTCTCTTTCCCTCATCGTACATAGGTGGTTTTCCTTATTGTAGTATTCTCAACTACAAAAGAGAGTGTATACATATCATTTTAAGTAATTCTAAAGCTTAAGAGTCTTAACTGTTTTTGCTTCACTTTCCATAATTAAATTGTGGGTTAATATTAGTTATCAACTTTCTTGACTAAACATTTTATCTTTAGAAGTAGGAAGAAATACCTAAGGCTTATTTTAACAGTAGTGTAATTCTCATTGCTTTTGTATAAGATATAAAATGATTTTAGAATATTATAGAAAAAACAGAGTTTCAAGATTAAGCAAAATTATCATTAAAATAGTGAGAGAGAAATGTATGCTATTCACCGGAAAATATTTAATACACATTTCAAAAATACATACTGAAAATGGAAAAATCAAGCTTTGCATACTGATAAGGTGATGCGAGGCTATACCAACTGTTGAATCAACTGAATAAAGATAAACATGACACAATATTGCAATGTGTTAAAAACATAGTTGGTTTCATTTGTAACTATTTTTGCACAGATTTAAAAACAGTTTGCTAATTACTATTTAGTGAAGATGTCTTTACAATAGACTGTTAAAGATTGTAAGAAAAAAAAGGTATTTCCGGGCCCTCCCTGGTGGCGCAGCAGGTTAAAGCACAGCACTGAGAATCTAAAGCCGCTTCCGCATGAGTTCGATTCCCGCCTGCCCCGGAGGTGACCACATGGCGTGGCAGACCTCTCCTGACCCGCCCGCTGCTCCCCTCAGCAGTGTACTTCGTCGATCTGCCTGTTCTGCTCCCCACTCTGTCTCTGGTGAAGCCTCTCGCCGCCCCTTGAGCCTCTGGCCTGTACCCCAGTTCTGTATGCACAAATAAATAAATCTTTAAAAAAAAAAAAAAGGTATTTCCTTCCCTCCTCCCTCTCTCTTTGCTCTCCCCGTCCTCCCATGTCTAAATAAGGTCACACTCCTCATGGTTCTGCAGCCTAAGCAGGAAGGCCTGGGCAACCAGGGCCTAGGGGAGCCTTCCAGCTAAGCGCTCTGTGAGTTAGCAAGAAGTTGGCAAGGGCGTCCCAGTATCCTTCGGGCTCATGTGAAAAATAAAAACAAAAACAAACCGTTCCAAGCCCTTTGCATACAGTCCCTACTTAACCCTCACAAAACTGCACTTTATGTAATTTAGGAAATTGAGGCTCAAAAGAAGTTATCAGCTTGCCAAGAAGCCTAGACACGTAAGAGCCATCAGAGTCAAATCATTTCTTTACGCTGTCTCCTTGGAGAGCAGGTTAAGGCACAAGGAATCATTCCTACCTGTGTGTTCTCAAATCAAGAATTCTGGATAGAGGTATACGACCTAGACTAAAGGGACTTTTACCCTTTTTCCCTTAAAGTTCATAGGCATGAGAGACAAACTGTCACCATACATGAGGACACGACCCCATGACCCTGCGCGGGGCACACTCAGGCAGGTGAAGTGAGCAGGCCAGCTATCATCTGGGATGTGCAGAAGGTAGAGGGACAGGAAGAAGAAATATGGTAATCATAGCAACTCCACTGCTTGTGTATTCATGCCCTCTTTTCTCCCTGGAGAAGAGGGGAATAGGTAATGAATGATTAAATTATATTTCATTACAAACTTTAAGGCACTGAGAAACTGGCAATGTTAGGGTTTGTGTGTGTGTGTATGTGTGTGTGTGTTTAACAACCATGCTCAAGAGTTAATCGACATTTCCTGTGAAAGGAACAATGATGTTTAACCAAATGGTTTTAAAAAGCAGACAACAAAAAATAGCTTCAATAATTCATATTAATTCAAGTCCTATGGTTAATGAGGCAAATGGAATGCTCTCAGAGGGGATAAACGCACAAAACAGCAGCATCAAGAATCTTCAAACCACTGCTGGCAAAGGATACTGTAAGCCCAAAATACCCCCTAACCACCTACTAGTCATACTTTACACTCGGGAAAAACTTAATATCGTTCTAATTTTGCAGATGGTAGCTAAAATGCTGCCTATACAATTAAAACACAAACAAGAAATCGCATATATTCTTCTTTGTTGTTAGGTTCTTAGCCTTCACAGCAACATCCATTTGTTGGAAATTTTCACTCTCGTAAGCATCTACTTATTTAATGAGGTACAGAAAGTGAGCATGTGATCAGCTCTACCTATTCTAACCAGCTGTTTTCAGGCTAAAAATAGATCAAAGTTGAAAACCAAATGATGGATTGGATTATCAAATACAAGGATGAAGAGTCAGTCAGAACTGCCTAGAAAGATGATCGATACATCAGAGATCAATCTGATAAAGTATAAACAGTATTTGCATATTAGCAATAACTATGTAATTTATGTAGAACTGTGCCAGATATTAGGGGTAGGAAAAAGAACAAGATTTTCCTTCCGCATTCTAAAATCCCCTTGGGGCTGACAGACCTTACAGTTCGTTTTAATTTAATGTGATAATGTGCCTGGTCTAGTGGCACAGCACTTTGCTGAAAACAACAAGAACAGAGAAGGGCAATTTAGTTCTCTAGGGTAGAATTCATTTGATCTGAGTCTTAATGAATGAGTACAAAGTGAAATTGCATTCATTCATTCATGCATTCATTTATTCACCAGCTGGGCACTTTGGGGAATTTTAGGAATATTATCAGAGTAAAGCATGATGCCTGCCCTCAGGCTGCTTATAGTCTGGGGGGAACTGAAATTCAAGTATGCAAACAACTCCCTGTCTTCTAATGTCTGTCTCTGTCTGAATGAATGTCTCTTTCCATGAAAAGGCATTCGAGGAGAGGTAGCTAATTTGTTTGCCTGGAGCACTGGGTGCACAGAGAAAGGTAAGTACCAGTCCCATCCCTGCTCTTCCTTTCCTGCTGCTTCATTTTGCTGCTGATTGAGTACCACAAAGTCACTGCAATAGCACAGTGACTGGCCTTTCCACCTCCAGCTTCACTAACTTCCAAACACATCTTAAAATTCTTACTTTAAAAGCTCTAAATTGATTCAGGATAAACTCCTCCACAAGGCATTCGGAGTCTGTCATAATTCACCCCTGCTCACTTTCTGCCATGCCTACCCCCACTGCCTGGTCTTGCACCCAGTGTTTGTTCTCCATCAAAGATAACTGCCTGAAGGTATCTTCCTTCTCCAATCTCTGAACATTTGTAACTCTGCTTGTGGTATCTGGAATAGCCTATTTCTTTCTGCACCTGGTCTTCGAGGACTCTCTCCTGTAGGAAGCTAGAGGACTCTCTCCTGTAGGAAGCTACTCTTACTGCCCCCAGATTGCACAGTTGACTCCTATGACCCCACAAACCCATTTTTCATGGGAAAGTTCACACCATATTATATTCACTATCCTGCTGTATGTGTCCTTCATTGAGCTGGAAGTAGGGTCGTGTTTTTTGATTCGGCAACATCAACATTTTGTACCATGGCTGAAAACAGTAATTGTCCAAAACATATTCATTAATGAATAAATGTTTGATTTAAATGTTTGATTTAAAAAAACTGAGATAACATTTTAGATGCCAGACTAAACTTACCTTATCTTCCAGGGGTCAATAAAATGGCTTTTCCTTAAAAGGATTATATAGTAAATATTTTAAACTTGGTCCCTTGCACCTATTTAACTGGAAGTCAGCAGCAGTCATAGGCAGAATGTGAACAAATGGCATACTGTGTTTCAATACCATGTACTTACAAAATTAGAAGAACTGCCTGCAGGCTGTCACTTGGTGACCTCAGCTCTTGAGTCACAGATCACACCCTACTGATGTGATGTGCACTAGACACACTTTTGCTGCTGCTGCTATGACAATTCTGCATGGGTCTCCTGGGTTTCAGCACATCATACAGTTAAAGGCACTTCCTGCCACACTGTCATTACAAGGCTGTTGTTAGACAGAGACTTGGGAGATGGAGTTAGTGTTTCCTCCTAGGGAAGAGGGCAGACACGATTACTCCTCCTTCCAAAGATTCAGGTCCCAAAGCTCAGGGCTTCTCTCCCGTAACACAACACACCCTTTGTGCAGGTTGTTCTGGTTTCCCCGTGTCACGCTGATGGCCCCAGGTTGAGAATGAGGGCACATGCTGACACCTCCTGCTGCTGTCCTTGAGTAATAAATTCCTTTGTTTCACCTGTCTTCTACCCAAATCCTGTAGAATACTAGTAGCAGGCTAGTAGTCACAGTTCTTGACAGGTTTTGCTAACCCACACTTTAAATAATGAGAGCCAGTTATGTAAATTTGAGAGATTTTTACTTTTAGGGATCCCAGTTTATGCCCTTTTTTGAAAAACTCAACTATCTGATAATATGGGACCTAGGTTCCAGAGAATAATCAATGGCAAGAGCTGAATGGCAGCTCCTGTGGCCCACACCTGTGGGCTTGCTCCTGCCTCGGACCACTCCTCTGTTTTATCTTCTCCCACTGCTCTTTTGCATTTGGTTTGTGACCCCAGATCAAGGCAAGATGGTGTTCTCCAATGTATTTACTGAATTGGGGTGTTTAACTACATATCTGGGTGTTACAAAAGCAATTGTGCTAACAGTAGAGGTGAATTATAGTGAGAGAGATTCAGAAGTGAATGTGGAGGCTACAGTAGTTATCTGGAAAAATCAACAGAGAAAGCGTGAATTAATGTAATAGCAAGTATAGTAGATAAAAAAGAAATGATGCCATAGAACCAGTGGACTTGGGGTTATATTGATGTATCTTGTGTGGGGAAGGAGGACACTGAATTTTGGTTGAGTAGCAGTGATGCTATTATGCAAAAGTAAATTAGGAAAAACACAATATACTTTTCAGGAAGCAAGGTGTCCTGATGGACAGATGGTTAAGGACCTCAAGTTGAAAACTGAAGTTACCTTCAGGAGTAGACTGTCTAAACAAACTTCAGTGAGTCCACAGCCTGGAAAATGGATATATAACTTACTATACCTGTAGTATAGTCATCTTTCTTCTTTTCTTCCTGGGGAAGGTATTGATGCAGCTCATCAATACCTTGTTGGAAAAGGTTTGTTGAAGTTACAGATGTGGAACTCATTCAGAAATGGTTGAGATTAAACTTTGGACTGTACATATGGTCAGAGGGTAATAGAAGATAGCTAAGGAGAAGTCATGAGGCAAATAAAAGCAAACTGGTTTGTGGAGACACAAACAGGAAAGCTAGAGAAAGAATGTGATGGCTTCAGAGATACTGAGTAGATGAAGGTCCATGATCATTTGGTGGCTGGTAATCTAGTGAGGTGTGAGGTCCAGGTTTCCAGGGGTCAAAAAAAAAAAAAATAGGAAGTGTAGAAAGTAGAAGCAGCAAATATAAGCTATTTTTATGGGTTGTCTGGTAATTAGATTTTAAGCATGTTTGTTTATGGGTCTTGATCAGAAGGATGAGACCTGAATGTTTATCATTAAAAAAGAGACATCAGAGAAAGCAGGGAACTAGAGACATTATAATAATGGTAAAAATATAAATGTATGACTATTCATAGCATCTTTAAATCTCCTGACCTATTAAGGGAATTCTGACATTTTTACTTCTCCACCCCAAGCATCACATTCTCTTTTCCACCCTAACCTTATGAGCTTATGGGAAGGAGAACCAGGTAAGATTTAGAGGGACTTGCATCAAAAGCATACAAATTTATAAGAACAAAAAAACATACACTAAGTTTGAAGCAAAGAGAAAAGTAAATAAGGAAAGAGTGCACCACATGCAATTTATGGTGAGGAACTAAAGTCTGGAGAGAGAGAAAAAGAGGGTCAAGCCATGGAGAAAGTAGTAGAGCAAGAAGAATAGCAGAGGTAGGATTTAAAGAAGTAGAACTGAATTTAGAACAAGATTTCCTGTCATGGTTTTTGAGAAATGAAAGTAAAAATTGAGTTACATTTTACTCATCGTGTTTGCTAGACTGTGTTTATCTGATGACTCAATATTTAGACTGGACCTCTAGGGGCTATAATATTCACTCAGGTCACACACAAAATGAGCCAGCTACTTAACAGTACAGCTCTGTGTAGGGTCAGAAATTACCCGCTCAGAAGATACTTTGAAAATTCTGTTCCCCATACCCAGGACAGGATAGCAGCAGGGTTGAAACTGCCAGGCTGGACAATTTATGGAGCCAGTAGCAGAAAGGAGATACAAGATGTGGCAAGTGTATTTTCACATCCTTTAGCTCTCTTCCCAAAAGCCAGCAGAGTTGGACAGAAGGGAAGTTGGCAGAGTGATTATCTACCTTTGCCTTTGATTAGCTTTGTATAGATTACCACCTCTGTTCTCTTGTCCCCTAAGTTTGGGGAATGAGAACAAAGAGTGGAAATGGAGTGGAGAGAACATTTAAGAGTGTGAAACAAAGTTAAGAATAAGGAGAAAATAGAGAAAAAGATCATTTGGTCAACCATTCCTTCCTTTCTTCCCTCCTTTAGGAACATCCACATTTATACTGCTCTACCCAGTGTATTTGGGGGAGGGAAAGGATAGAAGAAAAGGAAACTGAAATGATGCAGCCCATCCTTTAAAACCTCTGTTTTAATCATTTCCCTCCTTGTTCTTATTTCTTAATTGAAAGCAACTTGTTTTCATTTTAAGTAAAAAATCCCAATTTCGAAAAAAAATACTTAATTTCTTCTTCTTCTTTTTGGTAGCATTTTCTCTTGAACAACCTAATTTTATTTTCAAGTAGCATCATCTATTTCAATCTCTCCCCACTCTCCACCCTCTGAGTCTACTCTGTTTGCATGTCCACGTCTGCTCCTGAAATCCATACACTCTGCCTCAAGATCTTAGAACTTGCACCGGTTTAGAAGAGAAGAAATTCTTTCTTACCCTGTCATCATGTGGGAAGAGTTCTAGAATCTATAGCTAGTATTGCAAGACACTATACATGCTTCTGATTATTCTGCATTTTTAAAGTAACAGTGCATTAAAACATATTATAAATTTTAGAAACACATCATTGAAATTAACATGTGTATAAACTGTTCTAAGTGAGCCATCAGAAATCTAATTTGTACCCTTTATCATGATACCTGAAATTGAAGTGTAGGACTGGGTTTTCTTTGCCACACAGTTTCTGTCCTAAATTATTTTCAGTTTCTAAACAAGTAATTCATGTATGTATAGACAATGCCTAAGAACAATATGCATGGGAGGAGGACATGGAAGAAAGGAAAATGCTGCTGCTATTTTGAAGACCTCTCTTTCCTACTTAGTAAAAACAGTCTTTGCTGGATTCATTGCTCTTTGATACCTATATTCATTGCATTGCATTTAATAAAATTTAAATATATTTAAGATTTGGCTTTAGCAAAGAGCCACTGTGAATTTTTAGGTTATTTTCTTTCCTTTTCTAATTTATAAGCCTTTCTTTTTTTTTGTTGCATGAAGCTCTAGAAACTATGTTCAACAATACAGTTTTCAATGCATTTTATTATAGACAAATAATATACAGAATAGGACGATATTTCAATGAATAATAGCTGTCAATATTTATGGGTTAAAACATCACCAGAGGAAAACATCTCAAAGTTAATTTAAGCAGAGGACACTACTGGCCTACTCAGAATTTGGACAGGTAATGTCAAAATTTCAAACTGAATTAAAGCCACAGATGCATAGGTTGGTCTTTAGCCAGCCTAAATATCTCAAAAGCTTACTAGTTTAATGAAATGAGCCTTTAAAAAAAAAAAAAGGTTATAGAGTTTTTGGTCCTGGTATAAAATCTCTTCAAAGCTTACCAGAAAAGTTAAAAAAAAAACACATAAAATATTTGCTATCATTTGCCTGTGTTTTTCTAATTATTTTTGTATCCCAGTTTGTCTTCTGCAATCATATAAAATAAACAGCCAAACGTGGTTTATATTTGTTCAGATTTGAGCTGTAGACATTGCTTCTCGGTAATATTAAATAAGTTATTTAATTCACTTCTATTAAATATTGATAAAGTTTATTATTTGTACCCCAGATTCTTCCACAACCTAGAATAATTTATATAATTAATAGAATTTTGATACATTTTAGAATAATTTAAATTAATATTTAATTCACAGTTCTGTTTGATGTCATATAAAGTACTGATAAATATGAGTATTTTGGCAACCAGTGATTCTTTAATAGCATTCTCTTATGGCGATAAAAATGTTTAAATATTAATTAATTTAGCATTATCAGAACTGCATAGTTATTAGGCTTTCCAAATTTGGAAAAATTTTCATTACACAGTAACTGGGTAATGAAAAAAGAAAACTAAACATCCTCTTCTAGTCTTTCTGGGGGACAGATCAGATGAAATTTCCTGATAATATAGAGATATTTCATAATGGAACATTTAGTAGTCATTTTCAAAATAATAAATATAAGGCTTCATTATTGACTAGTTTTGCAGAATATATCCACATCTGTCTCCATCCCAAATAGGTTTTCATTACTCAAGTAGCATATGGTGGCAAATGAACCAAAGAAAGAACATGTTGCATTATTTTTCTGCATTAAGCACTGACATTATCTTTGCCACACTGTGTGTGTGGTTTTATGGAGCAAGAATCCTTTTAGAGACAGTTTGGAGGTACTTGTTCTATTCTAGGTTAAACCTTTTTTGAAGGAGCCTATTTTCAAAGTTGCATACACTATGAGAATTATGCCCAATCTAATTATCATGCAGTGCTTTGGGAATTCACTCCTAAATGGCTGCTATTAACATAAACAAGTCAATTTACATGTTGCAGTGAGGTTCAGGTTAAAAGAAAGTGTATAATGGATTTCTGAATATTTGTAATCTACTGTAACTATGCTTTTACTTAAAAAAAAATAAGTGGATTTTGCTCTTATAATAGCATTATGAAGAGTTGATACTTTTTCACCATTAGTTCTGTATATTTACTGAATACCTACTAAGTGTAAATGTCTCTGCTCTGGCAAAAATACTCAAATTAATCTGCCTCAAATCTTCACAGTAAGACTAAACATGATCCCCAAAGAACAGGCTGTTCAGAACACAGAGGCAGGCATCTCTCCCATTTCAATGAAAGTCTGCAAAATGGAACAAAATTCAACACGTACTCTAAGTGAAATATTTAAAATAAAGTCAAATTAAAAGGGCTGAAACTGGTTAAAATGTGTCACTAAAATGATCAAGATGACAAGACAGGCAAAGAAGGCAAAGAGTAGCAAGATGAAGTTGAAAGATGGAAGAAAAAAAAAGAACTAAAATATGAATATAGAGTCACTCAGCGAAATCTCCCTTAGCCTTTAAAAAATAAGGACTTTTATAACCTCACAGAGAAAGGCCAGAGAAGAGGTGTAAGGAAAGTTCACAACTGGTAAATACGCAGCATGAAAAGCAGTTACACGAGATTTGATGAATCAGTGGCAGCATAAAAGAACCATGGCTTTTCAGCTGTAAAGTCTTTTTTCTGGCACTGCACCAGAGCAAAGGTTCCATTTTCAGAGAATTTAAACTTCACATGCCTGGAAGGACATGTGAAACACAGAAAGTATCTCCAAATAAGGAGCAGTATGACCTCTAATGGTCTTTAGGGAGTACATTTTGATTTTGGCTTGGGCTACAAAACAGCCACATAAATTGAAAAACAAAATACTCATGCAAAAATGAGGGTTTCCTTGTCTAACTTCTAAGAACTGTAATGGTTATTTTCTCTAGTTTTATCACTATACGTGTTTCTTCTACTATCAAAAAATACAGGAATGTTTTTAGCTGTAGCTTTCAAAATCAGGGTACACTTATACAACAAAAATTGAAGGAAATTATGACATAGTTTTATAACTATCATCCAAGGGAAATACAAAAGGAGATAATTTGGGCCCTCCCTGGTGGCGCAGCGGGTTAAAGCACAACACTGAGAAGCTAAAGCCACTTCCGCATGAGTTCAATTCCCGCCTGCCCCGGAGGTGACCACATGGCATGGCAGACCTCTCCTGACCCGCCCACTGCTCCCCTCAGCAGTGTACTTCGATGATCTGCCTGTTCTGCTCCCCACTCTGTCTCTGGTGAAGCCTCTCGCCGCCCCTGCACCTCTGACCTGTACCCCAATCTATATGCATAAATAAATAAATCTTTAAAAAAAAAAGGAGATAATTTGTACTGGCTGAAAAACCACTGATTGATATCCATGGGGGTGTGATATCTTAATATATAGCATATTTTACACACACACACGCATATTCATTCAATCATTCATTAGTTGAACAAATACTGTTTTATTTACTAACATCAAAGATGCAGCCAAAAGTACATTACTTCAGACTCACATTCAGGAACTGTAAAAGGAGGCAAAATAGATAACCCCCCTCTGGATGTAGAAACATACAAAACGAAGGAAGAATGATCTTTGGATAGTAAGGCTGAGAAAAACTATTGAGATAAGACCTCTTCTTTTCCACTTTATTATTGTCTCTTCATCATTTTAGCCAAATATTTTCTATTCCCCAACTATAGTAGCTACATACATTTTGTTTAATTTCTAATATATTCTTTTCATTAAGATGATTTTTTTTTTTTAGTTTTTGTTTTTAAACAAAGACAATGCTACAAAATTAAGCTGACCTATCATGTTAAGGTAGAAGGAACTAAACTTAGAAAAAATTCTCTGACAATTGTATAAAAGATTATTCTTTAAGAATGAAACAGGGCCCTCCCTGGTGGTGCAGCGAGTTAAAGCACAGCACTAAGGGCTAGAGCCACTTCCGCATGAGTTCGATTCCCCCCTGCCCAGGAGATGACCACATGGCGCTGCAGACCTCAGACCTCTCCTGACCCACCCACTGCTCCCCTCAGCAGTGTACTTCGATGATCTGCCTGTTCTGCTCCCCACTCTGTCCCTGGTGAATCCTCTCACTGCCCCTGCACCTCTGGCTTGTACCCCAGCTCTGTATGCATAAATAAATAAATCTTAAAAAAAAAAATGAAGTGCAAATTCACTTGTGAATAATCAACCAGAACTAACTCTGACCTTATTGAGATGCCAAGGAATCCTTGAAACTGATCAGGAATGACTAACTTTTAACACCTATTCATACCTTTAATACTTACTGTAAAAAAAACCCTTTCTAAATGGGAACAATGTATTTTAAAATCTTGTAGTAGTAAACCAGTGGGGAGGAGGGTTGTTTCTCTGATAGCCTTTAAAAGACTGTCAGCCTATTATGCTCATACTTAATCAGCCAGGATTCCTTTGCCAAGAAAAGATGGGTGTCAGATCACCAAACATAATCTTCAGAACATCCGAACTACAAAAAGGAAATAAAACTTAAGCATTTATCTACCCTTGGCTGTAAGAATGTGAATCAAATAAGTAGTGTGGGGAGGGGGAGCACCCTCATGGGTTTCAGGATTGAGACTGAGACACTGGCTCTCTCTGAGCTTCTTGTCTCTGTTCTGTGTGAAAACAACCAGTGAAATAGGAAGCAGCAGTGGATAAAAGCCAGAACAACTTTTTTCCCTAAACCTTCTTGAAGTGCTAACAGGAGCTATTCTTCTAAAAAAAAAAAAAAAAAAACAAAAAAAACAAAAAAACGAAGAAAAGAAAATAGAGAAATAAATGAGAAGGGAACACCCATAAGTGCAATTGAAGCTCCTTAGTCTGGTAACATGTTCTGGATCTGATACAGCTACAGTTATCTAAACGGAAGCAAGCTACCCAAAAGATTAAATATTCTCTTACAGGGAAAAGATATGGAAATGAATACATGTCACTTCATCCTACTTGATTAAATTGTGAATGGTTGCTGAAAGTAATTTTTTTATGTGTTCACACAGAGTTAAACAAGTAACTTTTGCATTAGCATGATAAAAAACAAATGTAAATGCTGCTGTTATTGTACCCAATTTGAAGATAATACATGTAAGTGATTATATGTCAAAAATTGGAGGCTGCAATAAAATCGCAACAAAAGCAGTAACTGAATTTCTTTTCAACAAGTATCTGTCCTAAAAGGCTCTCTTAGATAGAAGTTTTAAAGAGAATATTTTAAAATGTGATTTAGTGGATTTGTCTCCAACAGCAAGGAAAGCAAAGGAGAAGATAAACAAATAGAACTACATCACACTAAAAAGCTACCGGTGGATGAAGCTACAATAAAAACAAAAGATACTTTACTGGAATGGAAGAAAATATTTGCACACCCTGTATCTGACAAAGGGCTGATATCCAAGATTTGCAGAGAACTTATACAACAAGAAAACAATCTAATTTAAAAATGGACAGAAAATCTAAACAGGCACTTCTCCAAAGAAGTTATAGACAGCCAACAGGCACACAGGAAATGTTCACCATCATGGTCAGGGAAACGCAGATCGAAATTGTGGTGAGATACCACCTCACACATGTGAGAACGGCCATCTCAAAAAGACCAGCGCCAGCTAAGCTGACCTATCATGTTAAGGTAGAAGGAACATGAACTAAACAATGCTGTACATTGCTTGTGCAGCTGTAAACTTAACAGCCCTTAGGGAATAGAAAGGAGACTTCCCAGCCCTTAGGAAACAGAACAAGGATTTCTCAAAATGTTTCGAATAGATCTACCATATGATCCAGGAACACCACTGTGAGGTATGTACTCAAATAACACAAAAACACTATTTCAAAGGGCTCTGTGTTCACCTGAACACTATTTACTATGGCCAAGCAAGGGAAACAATGTAAGTGCTTAAGGACAGATGAATAATGATGAGATGCATTATACACAAGACCAAATAATGGGATATTACTCAGATATAAAAAAAGGATAGACTCTTGACAACAGAGATAGAACTGGAGGGAATAATACTAAGTGAAATCAGAAGGAAAAAGGTCAATAATGGAGTACAAATATATGGAACGTAGAGAAATACAGATTTTAGAGAAACAAAAGAAGGGGTCAGACAGAAAACAAAAAACCGTAATGATCCCTAGACACTGACTGTGAAAATGAGGGGGAGGATGGACAACCAAGTGGGGAGGGCCCCAATGGACCAGGGCACCAGCTTTGGGTGCCTCAGCGATGGATGTGGTGTGATGACATTTACCTTTTAAGGGTCCAGTGAACATTGGCTAAATTTTCCTAAGTACTGAGTGCAGAACCTGGTTAAAATGATCCTTTCTGTAAAATCAGAAAGCAGTTGGGAAAATTTTGATTAGATGAAGAATTATTAAGTGAGCTTTAAAGACAGTGAAATAAATTAGTAAACCTAACTGAAAAGATCCCATCATTCCCCAACCTTGCTTTTCCTCTTCACTTTGCAAAGTCTGCAGTATGAAAATGCCAGCATCCTGATTCTCTCTCTTACTTGATTTCAAATTATGACTTCAAAGTATGCTTATTATTTGCCTTTATTTCTTTTCCACTTGGAGCTATTGCTGTTTTCTTGGGTTTTTATTATTTGATGCTTGATTAATACTCTTTTCAATGATTAAAAAAGAGCTATTATTTGTTCCATGAGTTTTGTGTTTCTCTCAAAACTCTTAGCTCTGTTTCTTATTTTTGGGCAGAAAGGAAAAAGTCTATAAATGATGAGTTCTGACTTCAGGACTAGTCCTTTTGAGAGACATCCTCAAGTGCCAAGCTTTTGGCTGGGAATTATCCAGAAATCCTGCCAGGAATGTAGTTCCCCTGGTTCTCACTGCTTTGAAGCTATAGGATATAAAACTGGATTTTATCTCCTTTAAAAAAAGTTTTTTAGATAACAACTCCTAGATTATTCCTGTTCAATTTATCAGTACTTCTTGTTTCAGCAGTACTAAACTTCAGAAATTTGAGGTTTTATCAGTGCCTTTCTTAAAGCCAATACAAATTTGTTTAAGTACCTACACGATATTTATCTTTTTTTTTTTTAAGATTTATTTATTTGTACATACAGAACTGGGGTACAGGTCAGAGGCTCAGGGGCGGTGAGAGGCTTCACCAGAGACAGAGTGGGGAGCAGAACAGGCAGATCAACGAAGTACACTGCTGAGGGGAGCAGCGGGCGGGTCAGGAGAGGTCTGCCACGCCATGTGGTCACCTCCGGGACAGGCGGGAATTGAACTCATGCGGAAAAGGCTGTAGCTTCTCAGTGCAGTGCTTTAACCCGCTGCGCCACCAGGGAGGGCCCGGATATTTATATTTTAACCTCCTAAAAGGTTTATACCTTTCATTTAAATTTCATCAACCTTTACCATCCTTCTTCATTCTCAATTTCTTCCATCTACCAAAGGCACCATTCAAGTGTGCTTACCACACACACCATTTGTTTTTGTGTTCTTGAAGATGTGTCTTGCTGTTCTGCATACATGAATTAATTTAATATAAATGATATTGTGTTATGTATTGTTCTTTTGTTATATAATAGTTTATTTTTACATCACTTTGAACATTTTTTGTCATCTCAATTGTAATCCCCATGGGTTTCCCATCACCAAGTCACCCATGTGTCATCACCATAGTCCAACACACTTCACTCCCCCCACTATTTTTGATCCCATTCCCCACTCCACCCCCACAAAATGTCTCTGGTATATAGTTGTTCATTATTCTTGTTATTTTCTCGGCTGGTCCATTATACTTCTGCTACGAGCAAAACCATCCAATAGTTTTCTTTTTCTTTCTGGCTTATCTCACTAAGCATGATCTTTTCCAGTTCCATCCATGTGTTCTTCGCTTTTAACTCAGAATTTTATTTTAAAGGTGCACACATATTGCTGGGCATTCATCTGGTTCCTTATCTGTGAACTCTGCACAGCAACAGCAGGTGATACATGTGTGTCTGTCTGTCTACTACCCTAGAGATGGACACACAGATTGCCTCCATCTCTGCTACTGTAAGTAATGCTTTCACATCATCGTCATTTTATGAATCTCTTTATAGGCCTGTCTGAGAATTTCTCTAAATTATATATATCCAGGAGTAGAGTTACTGGGTTGTTAGTGCATATATCCTTGACTTAGATAAGTATGCCAGTTCACTCCCAGAAAGGCTGCGGCCTTACATGCACCTGCAGTGCACGGGGCTTACTACAGCTCCAAGTCCCTGTGATATTTGGCTTTATCTGATGTCTACTATTATATTATGGTGGTATAAAAACATCAGTCATTTGTTTATAAAGGAGAGCATAATATAAATAATCAACAACTTGTACTGATCAGGACAAATAATTTACATTGCACCATATATACTGACGTCTCAAAGTAAATAATATATCAATTCTGTTTTCAAGGACCACACAGTGTAATGAAAGAGAGAGAAGACATAGGCAAGCCTTTGGTAGCAGACTGAGTATGAGGAAGTATAAGGCAAGGTCACGTAGTCCAGACTGGCAGACTCAAGTTTTCTGCAGAAAGGAGCCCTAAGGTCTCAAGGAGGGCATATGCCTATCAATCCATGTCTGAACAGGCTGCCTCTCTTCAGAGTCAATCCTCTGACTGACAGTCCATACAGCAACCTGCATCACCCATAGAACTACTTGCAGCTCCCCTTCATTTTCAAGGGTGAGAGAGGTAGATTATGAATACTGTGGGACATTCAGCACAGAAAAGAGCTCATACAAAGGCAGAATAAAGAGAATACACTGAGTCATTGATACCCATGGACACACCGTTGGCTATGGGTGTGCCTGCTCACTGCTCACGCAATCTCAGCAGGCTGCGGTACTGGTGTTTGGTCATCCTGACCTTACATTAAGGAAACAAGGGTTCAGAAAAGCTTCTTGCCCAACATTACATATGTAGTAAGTACAAGTTACAACCAAGATCTCAAGAAATGCTTGAACTCAAACCTAATGCTCATTGGCTTGTCGTTCTCCAGTAAAAGAGGGAAATAAACACATCAATAGAACTTCTATCAGTGGCTAAGGTTCAGTAACCTAGAGCTTATTATTAATAAGGACCAAAGGCAATGTGGCTTTCTGCTTTGATGGTGATTTGTCAGCTTTACTCTAAATTCCAGTCATAGATTTCTTTAAAATACTAACATGTGCCAATGAAATTTTGAAACATACTTGGATCTATGGAAAAAGAGAGTCTATTTAATATATTAAATACTTATAATAGAAAACCATGTAGCCACAAATGGCTACATCCCCTGCAATCTTTCAAGGAGGAGACAATCCATAGCTTGCCAAAAGTAATGCATATGATATTAATACCTAATTGTAAATCCTAATGTATTGCCAATTTTGTTAATTTTCTTACAAAAAAATTTTATAGATTAATCTATTTCTGCTTGTTAGTTGAAGTCTTACAAAATTAGTAAGTAATTTATGGTAAATATATTTAAATATGTTAAATATATAAAGTGTATAGACAGGTATTATTTTTTGCAATTAAGGCAGTATTTTATCAGATAGTAGATTTTGTATCATATCATAGGCCATCTCAAAGGAAAGTGTCATGAGAACTGAATAAGCCAGATCATCAACATGCATTGCAGAGAAATCTAATATTAAAAAATAACATTAAAAGAAACCCAGTGATTTCCACACAGCATATTCTGCATTCATAAGCATGTAAAACACAGGAGTTTTTTTGGTCAGCAAGAAATATTTCTTTGAAGCATACATTTTTATATTCTTTATTGTTAATCAGAGAGCATATTGTTATTATACCATTAACTCAAGGGATTGCTGACTGTATTTTTACAGTGATGACAGAGTATCCACCATTAAGCCAGTTGGAGGGGAAAAAAAAGGCATCCTCTTATGTTAAAATGAATTGGAATGATTTGGATGAAAGGCAGAGATATTTAGACTGAAGGACTAAATCCCCCCATGAGACAATCTATAAAGGTTCTCTTCTAAATCTAGATATTGAAAACTAAAATTAAGCAGATCTTTAAATTTAAACAGAATTTGTTGAAGCTGACATAAAGCAGCAGAGAGGACCCCTGTTCCAATTCCCTACAGTTTCAAAATTCTAATAATATGAAGTCCCAGATGGAATAGATTCTTCAATGTTTGTTGTCAAAAGATCTTTAACTCTACTTGAGGCTAAGCTGAAACAAAGCTAACCTAAAAGCGGAGACTTCAGGATCTTGTAATATCCATATTCAAAAACTAGGACTCTGGCATAATCAAGTGAGAATACTTTTTAAAGCAAAATTTATCTAAGTCATTTTCAGTGCTATTGTAAAATTATTTTGCCACTGCTATACCAGGGCATTACCAAATCAAAAGGCCAGTGTTTCTCAACATTTAGTGAATTAAAGTGAGCTGGAAAACCTTTGTATCCCATTTTTAGAGGTTCTAATTCAGATAAATTCAGAGTAGGACATAAGAATGAGCATTTCTAATAAGTTTCCAGGTCATTTTAATGCCACTGTTTCATTTTGAGAACCTCTGGCTTGAACGAGTTAAAAAAAGATTCAGGGCCCTCCCTGGTGGCCCAAAAAGTTAAAGCACACGGCACTATGAAGCTCTCTGCAGCCACTGCAGCATGAGTTCCATCCCCTGCCACGGAGATGCCCCATATGACCTGGTAGACTTCTCCTGACCTGCCCGCTGTTCCCCTCAGCAGTGTATTTCAGTATATCTGCCTCTTCTACTCCATACTCTGTCTCTGGCGAATCCTCTCACCCCCTCACACCTTTGGCCTGTACCCTAGTTCTTATACATAAATAAATCTTAAAAAAAAAATTTTCAAATATTTTACTCAGGTCAAATATTTAAGTTCAGGGATCTATGAGTTCTGCTGCAGCTTTGGGTCTGGTTGATTTCAAAGGAAAGAACTTTAATACTGTGATGAGAAGACTATTCTCCATTATGAGACAAAGTCACTCTGTGTAACCATTACATGGTTGCTGACACACCTTATAATCATGCTCTACAAGATAGGAAGTTAATTTCAAGGAAAGTCCTACCCAAGGCTTTGTAAGGAAAGTTCAGGGGAGAGCTCTGATTAGTCTTAATCATGTGGAAAAGTAATGTCTCAGCCTAGAGTAATGGTATGCCAGCATGGCTTCAAACATACGCCCAGCCTGTTTGCTCAGAGGAGTTCCTTCCAAACATTTCATCATTTCAGTTCTCTCTCAAGAAAAGATATGGCACATGAAATTCCTCAATCGTTTGTATGAGTATGCTTGTCAAGGCAGACCCTTATTCAAATTATGCCAGAAAACATCCTCACCCAGTTTGGGCAGAAAGGGTTGGAGTCTATAATAGGATCTATTTTATGCATTAAGTACAAAGTTTAAATTACCTTAACATCATATTATCTTTAGTAAATATTCAAGTTATGACAGTAGAAAATTTTAAGCAGATATGGTCTCTGACAGTGTTAGTGTCTACCTAGAAAAGGATTCAAACCATGTGAAAACTGGTGAGTACAAATGAATACAGACTTGTAGTTTAGCAGTCTGACTAATTTCTCTCCTAAACATAAAGTAAACTCATTTCTATCCAGAGGCCCTTCACAAGACATGATTTAATGTGACGAAAAGATGTACAGATGGCACTAGACCACCAGTACAGGGAGGAGAGGTCAGAAGGCAATTGGCTGTAACACAAACCACGCTAATGTATAGCTACAAGCTGCCACGCCAGGGTCTATCCCTCTAACAGCCTGTTAGGTGAAATAATCAAGCACAGTGACAGCATTCCCCAGATGTGAGGGAATATGGCGACTTCAATGCTCCCCTTAGTGCTGTCAGACATTCACAGAATGACTATTTCATGATCAAGATTTTAAAAAAATTATCGCCTGTTTTTATATGCTTAAGCAGCAGCCAGCTAGTATCAATATTGGGGGAGACATCTAATTTGAATCTACCACCCCACATATCATTAAGTTCTTTTTTCACCTAAGCACTGACGGATGACATTTAAGATCATACCAACCTAAATATCTGTACTCTTCGCATGCATGTTTATCAAAAGTAATCTATGTAACTACATATTTTAAATGAGAATGAGAGAACAGAGTCAATCAAACAACACAGAGGCTACTGCTGAAGATAAAAGAGAGCTGGTACTGCCTTGACATTCTAAAATCAAACTTAGTCTCATAAACTAATGGATGCCTTACAGAAAATGACACTGTCCATGGCTTTCACAATACTGAAGGCCAAATAAAGGTCATCATCGAGAAGAAAAAGTTACTGATCATTTATTTCATTAAATAATCTTTACAAAGTTCAGAATTTCAAGGATAACAGAGGATTCATTAGAAAGGATATGGCTAAATATAGTTTTCACATCTTGAACGTGGCGTAGGTTGGAAGCAACCCAACCCACAGTTGCACTTGAAAATCAAATAGCAATATACCTACATTTATCATGTTTGAAAACAATGCCTCTTTAGTGAAAGCAGTTAAGGGCATGTTGTTCTTTCTCCTGATTATTTAAGAGAAGAAAATGGACAATAAGTTGGCAAAATCGCATCTAGATAGGAAAGATGATTTGCTGAGAATCATAAAACAAACTAGCAGCAGAGCTAGAACCAGAAAATGGGTCTTGTCTCCAAGACCAGTCCTTATCTCACTACTCCATTCTATGCCTCTGCCATCAGATTGTCGGCTAACATGGAACAATCATAGTACCTCGACCTAAACACAAACTTTCAGAGATCATTTATTACCAGCTCCCAGACAATATTTTCAGCTCCATTTTGTATATGGTAGCTGGGGTCAGGGTGATGTCAAATATTAAATACCCAGTGACTTTGAAAGAAAAGACTCAATCTGAGATGACTCCTGCAATAACCAGTTTAGAATAACCATGCTCCTAGCTGGATTTAAACTACCAACGGTTATTACCGTTATTACCATTTAATTTGCTTTAATAACAAGTAAAGCAAGACATGTAAATAAATTGGAATAAAGGCAATAATATATTCACAACATCATGGAATTACCCACTTTAAATGGCTAATTTTATGTTATGTAAATTTCACCTCAATTTTTTTTTAAACCTTGAAAGAATCAAAGTCCTTTAAGTCCTAAGTCCTTATAAATTTAACTCTTTTTGAGAAAGACAGAAAAGTTGTGGGTTAAAACTATAAATGTTTAAGCACTGACATTTATTTATTTTATGCATAGCATATTTTTCTATAAAATTTTGGGGAAAAATTCTAGTAGTTTTATGATATACCAGCTGCTCCTCACAGAGAGAGAATCATATAGGTTTAGAAAAATGTTTTTAGGTGTAAAGTAGAAGAGAAAAGTTATGAGTTAACAAAAATCAAGAGAGTTAAACAGAAATAACTTGTTTCTATTTTGAGTTAAGTGAATAAGACAAATATAGGCCTAAAACCATAAAGGAAGATAAAAGTTTGATTTTCAGAAAATACTTACTATGGACCTCTTATAATACTGAGAGTTTTAATACACAGTTTTTATGTTTATGTTTTGCATTATTGATCCAGTTCATTTTTCCCAAAAGTATTACTAAACCTAGCTAACACCACAAGGACTTTTGTGAGAAGTTTACATATTTAGAGCAGGTCAATAAGATGAGAAGATGAGCTCTATCTCTAGGACAAACAGATCAACAAAATGATTCCTGAACTGACCTGCTACAGAAGAAACAGATTCATACTGGATCTCACTTCTTAATACCAGATTTCCCAGTGGACATAAAATAAGGACTCAATGCAATCTTTCTTAGATTTTAAAGGCAGTATGACCCAGCTGAGAGGTGAAGACTCCATAGCTGTAAGATAAGAAGAAAGGTGTTTCCATCTACCTATTCCACAATTAGAACTTGTTCAAATGCAGTTGGACAGTAGAGAAAATAAGTTTACAAAAAAATGAAATAAAATAACAAAATGTTCTTAACTACATACTTGAAAGAAACTTGTTTGTATTAACCTTTCCAAAACATGCTAAAATTTAAGTTAGATTCCATTTGCACTGAAATTGAAAGAAAAAACATAAAACTAAGAACTGCTTCATGAATGCTTATTTTTAAATGAAATTTCTTAAGTTGACATGTCAATTTTTTAATACTATATATGAATAAAACAGATGCTACTTTTGGCTTAGCGGTTTTCAAAGAAAATGGCTGATAATCTACTTAAAGAACAATAAATTTAATCTTACATCAGAAAAAGTCAAGAAGACATGTTTACCAATTTTACCAAACAGCAAAATGGACTGCAAGCTAGTTTCCTCTTTGGAAAGCCACATGTAAAAGTACATTAACATAAAGTCTTAATATAACTCCTTAGTATCTTCCTTTTAAGAACTCAAAGTAATTTATTTTACATTCTTATTCAGTCTAGAAATGCTTCTGTGACAAAGATTGCATTATGTGATAGACAAATATGTTCAACTCATTCTATGAATAGAAGAATTAAAAAAGGATACAATGATTGTCTTAAGATCACAAAGTTAAACCCAGAACTCCTGGCCAAATATCTTTTCAAAAGATTTTATTTACACTGTAAACAATGTAGAAAGCCTATTTGGCTCCGATGGGTTTCAGTGAGTAACCCTGACTTCTCCTCAGGTCAGGCAGGAGCCCTGTGATCTTCCAAAACTAGATTTTCCCCTCACCTCCATATTATCTATCTGGAATTGCTCGTTAGTCCTCTGAGCTATTCAACTTCTCTTTCCAGGTCCCAATGTAAAAAATACTGTCTAATTAAGGAAGTCCGTATTTTTTTTGGTTTAACTAATATAATAACCATATTCAACCATGACCAAGGTTCTGATGTAGCAGCAGTATCAACACATTCCAAAAGAAAGCACCCTATTGGTTTGTTCTTCTGGTGGACAGGACCATCTTTGTTTATGCAGTATCTTCACAGGGTCAAAAATATAGTGGACAGTGGAGTTAAGTTCTTATTAAGCAAAGGTTGTTATAAGGGAATAACCAAATTGATATATACTGTCCTTCTGAATAGTCCTGGGAATAATTGACATGTAGACCAAAAACCATGATTATATGGTTATATTAATAAGTTTAAATAACAGCCGTTATTAACTTAGTTGGTGTAAACAAAAATGGCAATTGCTTTACAATTGTTTCATCTATAACCTATCTAACTGCAAAGTCTGTAACACCTGCAAATTAGTTTATATTTGTGTTCTCACTGTATTACATTACACCATTTTAGTTTTCAGTTGGATATTCTTTACAAGTTGTTCATATAGAACCAGTCCTCATTGGATTTGGAGCAGGGATGTAAGAGTAGGGGTGTGCACTACAGAAAGCTGTGTGGACTCTCCTTGAAACATGCAAAAACTGTGTCAACCATATAATACAGCAATTCCACTCCTAGTAATCTACCCAAAGGGCACAAAAACACTAAATTGAAGGAAACCTGTATCCCAATGTTTAGTGTAGCACTATTTGCAATCATCAAGATCCATTGGAAATAATCTAAATGCCCCCCCCCAAAATGACTGGATTAACAGGATGTGGAACATATAAACAGTGGAATACTACTCAGTGATCAAGAAATAAACTCATGATTTGCAGTGAGATGAATGGAACTGGGTGGGATTATGTTAAACGAAGTCAGTCAGAAGAAGAAATATAAATATCAGATGGTGTCACTTAACTGGGAACTATAGACTATCCAATCAAAGGATCAGGAAAAAGACAAAACTTATAAGCTGACCATACATCTGAGACATACAGAAGGAGAGGGAGAGGGGTCAAAACAGGAGGAAAGAGCACAGGAGACTATGGTGATGCTACTACTGTGGCATGGTAGTGGGGGAACTATAGGGATCACACTTGAGGGGAGAAATCAAATGCTGAACAAAAAATGATGCAAGAAAAAAAATGAAATTAAAAAAATGGATAGGGACACATGATAGTAGTAGGCAGAGAGTAAAATGCCTACTGGGGAATCTACATGTTCTTTCTAGCCATGGCCACCTTTTCCTTTCATTTTCAGATGTTGCCAAGTCTTCCCTGGACAGAGGATTGTATTTTCTAGGTGGTCTTGAGTTTTCTGTTTTACTGTACCATTTTGTGTGTAGTTCTCTAGGTACCTAACAATGAATCAGACACACAGGAGATGTTCAGTAAATATTAATTCATCAGCCACACTGGGAGGGGTACACTAAAAGCATTTCTGAAATAGCAGAATTAAAAGCTAAGGTGGGGCTCTCCCCGGTGACGCAACGGCTTAAAGCACCACATTATGAAGCTTGCTGAGGCCACCGCAGCACCAGTTCAATCTCCAGCCAAGGAGCTGACACACATGGCGCAGTACACCTCTCCTGACCCGCTGCTCCCCTCGGCAGTGTACTTTGTCAGTCTGCCTGTTCTGCTCCCTACTCTGTCTCTGGTGAATCCTCTCACCACCACACCTCTGGCCTATACCCCAGTTCTGTAAGCATAAATAAATCTTAAAAATAATAATAATAATAAAGGCACGGTGACTGGTATCAACAAGAGCTCCTATTACTCCCAAGAATCAGCAACAGAATTGCTACTTCCAAGAGTCCTCGTGAGTAGCACCTAGTCATGTTTTTATATAGTTAAATTGTTTACTCCAGTCTTCTCTTGGGGGTATAAGAAAAGCTCTATAGCTGGAATATAAGAACTTCAGACTTCCTACATTTCCAGCTCATTGGATAACAGGAGTAAGAAAAACAAAGGCCATGCCATTTGTGGCAGCATGGGTAGAACTGGAAGGTACTACTCTATGTGAAGTGAGCCAGAAGGGGAAAAAGAATTATTGGATGTTTTCATTTATATGTCAAATATAGAGAAACCTAAAAAAGGCTCAAAGAAAGACAACTTTAAAAATAACTCTTGAAAGATGACTACAGCTTTGAGGTGTTCAGGAAGGTAGAGGGAAGGAGGAATGAGGGAAGAAGGCAGGGGATGAACACAACGGACTATGGTAGAGGATATGGGTGCTTGGGTGGTGGGAAAACTATGGTGACCACACCTAAGGCAAGAAATTCTATCATGTGAAAAAACAAACAAAAATGTAAAACAATCATACGTCATTGATTTTTAAAAAAGCACAGCTGTTGACACCAAAGTTACATAAAAGATCTTGCTATCATCAAAAGCACTGACATTCATTTTTTTGTGAGTAATTAAGAATCATGTCTAAAAGGTGTCTTTGAAAAGACGGCAGATCCCTCACAGCATAGAAGACTCCAGTCCTTGCATTTTTAAAACCACATTCACCGGCTTTAACATATAAGACAAAACTTTCAAACCAATAATTAATTTATTCTTACCATACCTTTTTCACTGTTCCTTAAAAAAAAAATTGACAGGGTGCTCACTCAACCACATTTTTATTAACATTATTAAACATTCATTAAACAACTCATGAATATGCCAGGCTTGTTAGGGATTTAAAAGTGGCTTAGTGTTTTACATGGTTTTGCAAAGGCACCTTCTGAAACATGATTTGCTACTGTAACCCACAAATGGAACATGATCATACCCTTTGTTTCACCTTAAGCCAAAAGCAGCTCAAGTTAAATGCCAAGCTTCCCGGAGTTACAAATTTAGAATCTCTCCGAGGTGCTTGCTCACATGGTACATTAGCCTAGAGCACTGGTTGATTAGCAATGCTCTCTCTGAGTAGTATATTGACTCCCATGTGGGCTTATCATTTATCATACTTATGTTCATTTTATTCTTATCCCAATAATGACAGCTTTCATGTAAAATGAACAGAGGAAATAAGATTAATACCTTCTTTGTACCTCTTTCACACCATGCACAAACCACAGATTTCTGAATCAAACATGTGTCTTCTCTGAGTTTGGATGATATTGTTATTATTACTCTCTCCAAAAAAAATTTGAATGTAGTCATTTGTCATCTCTTAATGAATGGTCAAGCAATACGTATCACAATGGGTAAAAGTAGCAAAGAAAGGGACAGAGAGATTATGTGATTGAGTGTTCACTGGAAAGAACAGTGATAGCAGAAGCTCAGGCCAGTCATCTGACCTAAGACAATGCTTATTTTCAACTGTAATCTTTGAGGACATCCTGGAGATAAGTATTAAGATTTGGAGAGTAATCTGATGACCTGTTTTAGTACTGATATACAAGACTTTAGCAAGCTTGCATGAAATCCAGGAAGAAATTTTTTAAATATATGTAGCTTATTGGCTTAGAATTAACAGGATTGATGACAGCTGATAATGTACCTTCCTCTCTCAGGAACTCTAAAATTAGAAAATTTCCCTGTATTTCTTCATCTGGAGCTGCAAAGACACATTTGCAAGTCCCATCACTATAATGACACTCTGCCTTTTTACTACTGAGCCTGAAATGGTTAAATATGGAAAAGAAAGAGTGAGAGAGAAGCTTTAGCGAGTGAGGTGGGAGGATAACTGGCTATTTACTGGCGTTGCATGTGGATTGTCATGGGCATATTTACAGTCACCCAAGGATGCCTTCCCATCTGTAATTACTCAGGAAGGGATGATTTCTGTGGAAGTTTTCAGTACAGATCTCCTTGAGTCCCATATGGCACAATGCTCAGGTTAGGCATCTAGCTTCTGAGTACATGAAGTCTCTGGAGAAATAAGATGACAGAGATTGCTACTTCAAGGCAATTTGAGGCCATTTCATTCTCAGTGATTAGACTTATTTGAAAGTAGCAACACAGTCTATGAAACAAGCACATGAACAATCAAAACAGATAACATAGGCAAAAATGGTTAAGGAGACACAACAATGTCAGCAACATCAAAAAGTGAGAGGAGCTAACCAGAAATGCAAAGAAGAGCTTTCAGTTCCTCAAAGCCTGTGTATTGTTTAAAAATGTGTTTATGAAGCAAACTTGTCCAATGAAAAGTTGTGTGTGTGTGTGGGGGGGGTATTCTTCAATTTACTAAGAGTGGAACTATCATATGATCCAGCAATTCCACTCTTAAGGATCTATCCAAAAGACACAAATTAATCAGAAAGGACACCTGCACACCCATATTTACTGCATCAGTATTTGTAATTGCTCAGATATGGAAATAACCTAAATGCACCCAAACAGATGACTGAATCAAGATGTGGTATACATGCACAATGGAATACTGCCGAACAATCAAAGATAAATTTATGTCATTTGTAGCAATAATGTGGAGCTGGAGAGGATTATGCTGAATGAAATAACTCTGAAGAAAAAAGAAAAAATATCAGATGGTTTCACTTACAGGAGGAATATAGGGGATCCAAATAAGAGATCGGGGGAAGAAAATGACAAAACTAGCAAGCAAGTAAAAATTGGACATATTCAGCAGTGGAGGAAGGAGAGGGATTAAAACAGGGGTGAAGAGCAGCTCAAGCAAATGTGGTGATGGTCCAAGGGTGAGTTGGTAATGACTACACCTGAGAGGGTGAATAATGAATATGAATATCCATAAAGATGAATAATGATATTATATCTAAATGAAAGAAGGTGTTTATGATTAACATTAGTGTGCATTAAATTCCCATTCCAAAGCATGTGGTCTGACATTTTGATATTTTTTAGGGTACTCCTAATGCCCTTCTTTTAGAACAGGGTTTTAAGACTTTAGTACTGTTACATTTGGAACAGACAATTGTTTGACATGTGTGGAATATCCTATACATGGCAGGTGATTTCCCAGCATTGTAAGCTTCCACTTACAATGGCAGCATTAACCCTACACAGATAATAACGTTTATCTCCAGATACTGCAAATGCCCTGGGGTGGGAAGGATTCAGAGACTTACTTATACACACTCAAATGTACTGATTTAGAGGGATACAAAGACCTAGCTCATACTAAAGTCAAGATACTGACCAACATATTTTAAAATTCTGTCTAATGAAATTAAGTTTGAGTCTTGGCAATATTTATTTCTGCCAAGATATACTCCATGTACAAGGCAAGACTTGATACTACCTTGAAGGAGGATTTGCTCTAAGGAATTTCCTTTTGTCCCCATGGAAAGACTAACCTACAAAGTCCAAGAAATGAGAAGCTGACTCCAGGATTTCCAGATGGCTTTGGGTTAAATATTTCTTTAAGGAATGAAGGGGTGTATTTCACGTCTTGTTTCTCCTTTTGCTACCAGTTTACTACAAAACCAGTTGCAATAAATAATTTTCAATGGCTTTACCTATGTAAAGAGCACTTTCAAATCACGGTCACTGCCTAAACATGACCATTTGGGTATTTTTAATATATAAGTCCTTGTACACCTTCATTATCCCCCAATATTAGGAAACTGTTTCCAAAGGCACTTGACATTTTACGTAAAGTGCTTATTAAATTAGCAGGTGACACACCAGCTCTCTGGAGGGTAGTAACCAACTCCAGCCACCAACACCATTTTTCAGCTCAGCTGAGAACCAGGTGTGCAGGTGTTTGCTGAAATTATTAAAAACCCTTGATTTCTGAAGACTAAGAGCAAGGCTTGTGCTAAGCAGGTGGTCACATCTTTAAGGGTACTTGTATTTTTGGCAGTAATGCTAAGTAACAGGGATTCATTTGACCCGCCATCTTCTTCTTCTGGTTGTGAAGGAGATATGGGAAGGCTGCTTTATTAGTAGCAACTTTCATGAACCATGTGAGAAGTTGACTGAAAGAGTACATACATTTTATGCATGTCCAATTCCTCGAAGGATTCCAGTTGTTTTATAGAAGAATTTGAGTAGCTTATGCAATCTTGGAGGAAAACCAGTGTATTACTTTAGGGAGTAAAATGGAAGGGGTTAGCAGAGGATAAGGTAAAGGCAAATAATGCACAAAGGAGCACAGACTTTTTGATACGACAGGCTCACTGCAGAAATGTGTGTGTGCACAGAGTTCAGCTCACCACATCTACTTAGAACTTTAGAAATGGATCAAAAGATGAATTTGACTCTGATTTTTTTTTCAATAGCATTGATAAATTGTCAAGGAAATAAAAACTGGTAGTCCTGCATTCTGTTCAATGCATATATCACTCAAAATAGAATTGTAGATGTGTGTGCATAGATCTATATAGATATCTGACATTGTATGTTTGATTTCTCCTCTCAGGTGTAGTCCCCATAAAATTCCCACCACCAAGTCACCTGTGAACCATTGCACCATAGTCTCTTGTGTTCTTCTTGCCCCTGTTTTAATCCCTGTCCCTCCCTCCCCTACTAAATGTCTCCAATTTATGGTTGCTTGCTACTTTTGTCATTTTTCTTGTCCCTGATCCCTTATTTGGTTTCCCTATTTTCCTCCTATAAGTGAAACCATCTGATATATTTCTTTCTCCTTCTGACTTATTTCACTGAACATAATCCTCTCAAGCTCCATCCATATTGTTTCAAATGGCATGTGTTAATCTTTTTTTGATTGCAGAATAAGATCTGTTGGCTGCTATTGGTAGTAAATTTAGTATAAAATTAGACAATACTAGATTATCTTCTTGATAGGGTAAACTTTTGTAGTAAATACATTCTTACTGAGACTTTGAATTACAGAGCAAATTAAAAAGTTTTCTTTTTTGTTCTGCCATGTAAATTTCCCTGTATTTTCCTTATAATTACAACCAAAGCATTTGGCACAGTCAGTTAAAGCCCAGGACTAAGAAGCTAAAGCCACTTCCTCATGAGTTCGATCCCCGCCCTGGAGGTGACTCACATGGAGTAGCAGACCTCTCCTGACCCACCTGCTGCTCCCCTCAGCAGTGTACTTTCTTGATCTGCCTGTTCTGCTCCCCATTCTTGTCTCTGGTGAATCCTTTCCGTGCCCCTGCACCTCTGGCTAGTAGTACCCCAGTTCTGCATGCATCTAAAAAAAAGTGTTAAGCTTATAAAAACTATTTCATATACAGAAATACCACAGATTTTTCAGTGAAATAAAGCTAACTGAAGTAGATGGTTTAACTGATTGGGAAAAGTATTAATAAAACAAACAGGTGGTGGGGACTGAATTCTAATATTCCATAGTGTAAGATTACCAACTGAGAAAATAATTATTCCCCTAAAACATGGCTTGAGTTCATGTTGCACATTTCTGCTTTTATCCATTGTCTTCAGTGCTGGCCACTGCCAGAGGCAAGCATTAGACAAGATAGACAAATGATCTGATCTAGAATGGCAAATTCTATGTTTCCTTAATACAGTCTCTTGGAATGACAGCAGTTATGTATTTTTAAGTCAGCTCTTCCATTATGGCGATAAATGGTTATTTAAATACAGTCAGGTTCAAATTACACTCGTGGAAAATGCAGCAGGGAGAAGTATCAAAGACAAAGAACTTTTAAATAAATCTCATCTCTCCTCCCGCCATATGAGGTAATTTCTATGCCAGATGGCAGATGTTTATGCTGGTACTTAAAAGAAGTAAAAATTAAATGGATCTCAAAACTTAATTGTTTTTCATTTTAAAATGCTCTAAAATAAGAGGAGATTGGTAGGAGATCTTATTTAAAATTATCTCTAAGTCTATGGATCATAATACATGACCTTAATTTGCAAAAAAAAAAAGTTAACACAAGTAAATCATTCATTCTTTTTTTGAGATTACAGAATTTCAATATTTTTTATGTAGCTAAAAATATTGATAAACCCAATAGAAACTATTTCAAAAAATATGTATTTTAATGTGTAATATTCAAATATTCTTCAAACTTTAACAATAGATGAGGTTGAATAGAAAAATATTACTTCTTCAAACTGTTTGACTATGAAAAAAGATAAGTATAGTACAAACAGCAGAGACGTTTCCAGAAACAAACAATTCTATGTAAGAAACTCTTCATTTTGACCAAATTGATTAACTCACAAGAGAAAACCCTTCAATTAAGGATTTAGTGTGGTAGGATAGTATTTTATTATTGTGATATTAATTCTTAAAAAAAAATAGAACTCACCCTAACTGTTATGTGAAGCTATCTTGTCCTTTTTCTGTAAAAAGGTTAAGACTAGTCCAAAATAAATCCAGCTTTCTGTATTTAAGTGCAGGCTAGTTTTTTTAGTGGCTATTTCTGGATCTCCCAAATGAAAGACAGTCCTATGCCCAAATACTTCTAGTCATCACTTGATTATTTTTTATTTAGGAAACTCCCCCAAACATTGTCTTCTGCATTATCATTGACAGAGAACAATGGCCAATTTTGAGAAAATATTTAGATTAGCTAAATATGTAATGCTTATTCTAGCTCATAATCATAAGAACTAGAATACTGTAATATTCTTGAACTTCGGTATTCTATCAGTCAACTGAACAAACCTCAGATGAGTACCTAAGATGAATTCACTGTTTTACTATGTACTGTGTAAGCAGAAATATGATAGCATCTTTGATTTGCTTATAATTTTTTGAGGAAGACATAGAGGCTATTAGAATATGCAATTTAATTATTCAAGGCTAACTTTCAGCTTCAATTTTAGTTCTTTACTAAGCCTAAAAGAAATTTCTGTTGAATTTATTTGATGCAATTACAGGCTGCATAACCAACAAAGATCAACTCACTCTGATAATCGAAAAATGCTCACTTCCCCAGTTTCTCTCTTACAAGGAATACCTGGGTCTAGAGCAGCTGGGTCAGTAATTTACTCAAGAGCAAGTATCCTTAACCTTCCAACAGGCCACAAAACCCTCACTTGATAGATTAGCTGCTTCTCATTGCCACGGTCTGACTAGCGGGCAATCATTGGGTCCATATAATTCAAGAAAGTCACCTGCAGAGAAGATTATGTATATCTATGGACATTAGTGCTCTAGCAAAGAGGCAGTAACAATGCTACCCTAAACACAGCCCTCAAATAGCAGTCTACAGAGACAGACAAATTCAGAACGCATCACTAGGTTAGCTGGTGATAGATTCCTTCTACCTTGTCTTTCTAAGGGCTGCACATTTTATATGTGAGAAGATGGTCCACTACCACCCTTGAAAATATTGCTAAAGAATAACCTACATGTTGAATGTACTATCAGCTTTGTGACTAGGTTAAGTGTTGTCCCCATCCAGACAACCACGTGCCCTGCAGAAATTGGACAGTGGGGTGGGGGCAGAAGTTCTGTTCCCACCAGATAGAATGGCTTATAAATTAGTATATTTAGTTAATCTATTCTGAGTGTCTATTTCCTGATTTATATATATATATATATAGTACATATTTCCTAAGAGATATGTACTATCCTAATATATACACACCTATATTTGCTTAGTTTATATGTATTTCCTAGTTTGTATATATTTTGTAAGCAGCATTGTATTAGGCCCACAACAGAATTAATATATAACAATTTTGACTTACACAGTGCTTACAGTATTTATAACAATTTATAAGTACACTGGATGCAACTAATGTTAATAATGTTGTTAATCATGCAATTTGTTATAGGTGCTAAATTGCTAAATGGATGGTGTAGAAGGTATGTTAAATTAGTATTCGATATTCATTCCTTGATAGCAAGACTGGAATAGAGGTAGCCACCAGCTTATAGGTGCCCATTTGTACTTTTCACTTTTTACTCAATAACTGTTAAGGCCCAAAGCAAATAAGATCATTTTAGCTTTCAAGATATAAATATAAT
Source organism: Condylura cristata (assembly GCF_000260355.1). NCBI lineage: Eukaryota > Metazoa > Chordata > Mammalia > Eulipotyphla > Talpidae > Condylura > Condylura cristata. The sequence goes on from NW_004567137.1 coordinate 10,497,939, forward strand.
TTCTATCTTTAAATATATACAAAATTGTGTATCTACGCACGAATATACATATACGTATATACTGACAAGGAAAATGCTTTATTTCTATTCATTTTGACATAGATATTATGCCTATACTCACCTTTTAGCTAAATAACATCCATTCTTGTTGTTAGTGAGGTGGAATCAATCAACTGCCTTCTCTAATGATGGAAGCAGATGGAAATAGAATGAGCTTCTGAATCTTCCTCAAGGGCATTGTAGAGGATGCTGCACCCTTCACTGAAAATTGCTCCATTTTACAATAGAGTTGGCCAATGTCGACATAGTCTTATATTTTCACTAATTTTGAATTAATACTCTAGAAACCAGCAGCTGACAATGAGCCTGAACAGTTGGCTTCACACCTGAGGCCTCTTTCAAAAGACCATTCTCATCACAGTCAAACAACAGGAGGATATGTTAGAAGGAGAAATGAGTGCATTTTCTCTAAGACTACTTAAGTAGGAGTTTCTCTTAAACTAATTAAGATTCAATTCTATTTCAGAAACTAATGTCTGAAGCAGACATTCTGTTGGGGAATTATTAATAAATGAAAGCAGAAGGTTCCAGAACACTCAAAGTGGTACTTTTTGCCTGGTGAATGCACAATGAAAGTGCCTGTTGAAAACAATTAAGAGTAATATTTTCAGCATTACATCAAATGTTCAAGGTAAATGATTATGGTATATAAAATTACAAATGAGATCTAAGAATTGTTTTTAAGTGGTATTAGTGACACCTTGACTATTAAAAACATCACTCATCTTTCAACATTAAGCTAGTAGACTCTAAGAATCAGTTCTCAGAAGTCTGGGAGGAACAAAACTGCAATTTGATTGTTTTTATCTGATTTGGACTATCTTGGACATAATAGGAATTACAGTTCCATTTTAAGGGAAAAATATTTAAATATATATGTTAAACTTATACATTGGATATGACAGCTTCTGCAACTCAACCGAAAAAGATCAGGTGGTCTGAACCAGAAAAAATGTTAATGCAGATGGAGGAAAACATACTCGTCTGGCAACTCCAATATCCTGAGCAGTACACTGCCTCTTCACATAACAAATCACTACACATGCAAGTAGCAAGCCAGAGAACACTGTCTCACTTTTTACACAATGCATCTTGCAGAGATTTGAAGGAGAAGGTTTCCTTAACTATATGATGATAATCCACTGCTGGAGGTTGCTGACTGCCCAAAATTCTTAGATTTGTATTTCGTATATAAGGGACCCAATACCGATGATTAAAACAAACAAACAAACAAACAAAACAAAAACAAAAAACAAACCTAACACCACTTCTAGTTCCCACTCAGTTTTATTATCAAGTACCTCAAGAAGAAGCTGGCAAATGCAGTATGATATTATGCCTTGGAAATAAGATAGGATTTTTTTTCTATGTCACAGTTTTGTTTTCTTGTTGTTGTTTTTTTCCCCCCAAATATAAGAACTCTGTGATGTTTCCTGTCATTTTAATATGAAGTCTGAGGGTCAGATTGCCTTTTACAAGTTGCACAGAAGTGGAATTATCAGATGTAGGGTGGACTGGGGAGGAGGAGACATAAAGTTATCAATGCAACACAACTGTAGAAAATGTAAAATCTTTAGAAAAAATGGAAGGAGACATCATTTAGTATTTGAGATTTGAGTAAGCACATACTCTAATGTCTGACACCAAAAAAAGAAGGCATGTTAAGGGAAAAAAATCAAAGAGTTAATTATTTAACTTCCCCTTTATCTATGTTACTAGTTTCCACCCATAGGAAAAATATATGTAATTGGGATTCAAGTAATCTGTGGAACCACATTCTGTCCTAGGCTGGATGAAAACATCGTCTGTTTTACCTGTCCCAGACCATCCATTCCTTAGCTCTAGTAGTTTGTATCTAATGACCTCAAAATAGCAATCTTTTGTCAACAAGGTACCAACCCCTTTCTTAGATCAAGATTTATGAATTTAAAGATAGATCACAGTGTCTACAGTGGTTTACTCATCATGACCAAGTTTGAATAATAGCATTCTCTGTAAGTAAAAATATTCTAAACAAGTCTAATTACCTGCAATAAAATCCTTCACCTTTCATCAGAATCATTATCTTGACCTAACCAGATGTCTAAAAATTTCAGGGCTCTGTGAGAGGGCTAGTGGGACAAAGACTATGAACCATTCACAAATCCATTCTTTTTCCAAGGCATAAAATCATACTACATTTGCTAGCCACTTCTGAGGTACCTGCTAATAGTAAGTGAGTGGAAATCATTACATTTTTTAAATGTACATTTTTAAATGACTGTAGTAATCAGTGTATTATACAGATAAATCATTCTTGAACATGAAGTTATTGATTCTTTAAATATATACAAGTATTTCCATTATGAGTTTCACCCTTATATTCAGGGAAACCTAAATAGTTTGAGAAAATTACAGAAAAATGAGCTCTTACCTATGAATTAAATGAAAAACCACATACATACCTAAGAATATGAAAGAGAAAGAGAAACTCAAAGGAAGAAGTTTGAATGGCTGAGGGAATGTTGGGAATAACGACCATCATGCTTTATATATTAATAGACTCCGAGATGCAAACCCTTCAGAAAAAAATGAGTAATGCCACAGAGAAGCATCGTTGCTTCTTTTTCTTAAATTTTAAATTATTTTACATCATTCTTCATTTTGTGCATTTTTTCATCACTGTTGGTAATTTTGTTTCTTACCTTGCTTTCCCTAACTGTTCTGAGCCTCAAAGGAAGGATTCCACTTACAAGCAATCTCCTAATAAGCTTTCTTATTCAACAACCAACGTTCTGTGAAGGTTCTAGACTCAATCTTGAATACATTTAGATAAGAGGCTGTTCACACTCATACTTCTCTGCTGAAATGTCCATACTGGAGTAGAGGATACAACTTATTGCTCTGGGTCTGTACCACAGATATACAGCTGTCCAATAAGCATATGCTCAGGAGAAAATACAGAATCAGCTCATAGCAAATAAATAAATTGAACACCAAAAGGACTTTTTGTTACCAATTTCTCTGTCTGTATTTGAAGACGTTATCCAGTAATTTCTTTATTTCACAAATATTAACAAAGAATTTCAAAGTTTAGGGCATAGAAGGGGTCCCAAGATAGAAGGTCAGAGTCACCCTATAAAGCCTTCTAACAATCAGGAACATTAAGTTATTACACTTGACCAAAAAACATTATTATGTTAAGACAAATACTGAGGCCATCTGTCACAATAATACACATTCTCCCTTTGTATAGACGAATACTTCATAGCCCATGAAGGCTGCCTTACTCTATGACAGCGTACTGGTTGGGAATGACGCTTGCCTTTTTAGCAAAGCACATACAACCGTATATTAATTATTATCATAGACTCCTGAATTAAAAATTTTAACTATGTTATTATTAGAAGCAAAATTACTATGAGAATGAAATAAGTAATTTTTTCCCTAGGAAAACTGCCATCTTTTCAAAAAAAGAAAGTCAACAGAAAATTTGTTTCTAGTTGCTACCAGCCAGGGAAAAGAAGAGAGATCAATCATGGAAGCTTTTTGTATCTATAGCATCAGATAGATAAGCAGCAAAAAATAAAATTGTAATGAGAGAAATATTACTCTTTGTTTCTACTGCATTAAGTTTTTCATGATCAGTGCTATTTAGTACCCATTATGTGCCCAGAGTATGAGAAGTACATTTTCACACAGATGCTTGTACGTCACTTTCATGCCCAATTAAATTAGTATTTTTATTCCCACCTTAAAACTGAAGCATAACAGTTAAGTGCAGTTGATTCTTGAGCAACAGAGGGGCTATGTGCACTGATCCCTGCCCCAAATCATAAATCCACATAGGACATTTGATCAATAGCATGTTGATAACCAGAAGACCTCCAATAAAATTATCAGTAGATTCATATATATTTTATGTATTGTATGTATAATATACCATATTCTTGCCATTAAGCTAGAGAAAATAAAAACATAAGGAAGAAAACCACATTCATAGTTTTTGTGGTATTTATCACTATTGTAAGTTTATATGGTTCCCGTACAAGCAGGCCAGCACAGTTCAAACCCATGTTGTTCAAAGTCAACTGTACTTCCTCTCAACTGTACTTCCTCTCACTGACATTGAAATCCAGGTCGCTTTGCTGAAATAATCCATTATCTCCCAGCTTCAGTTATTTTTTTTCTATGGTTTTATCATTTCTCTTTTGTTTTCCCATAAGCTTACTCATCATCCATTTCACCCATTAACCCACATCTTTCTCTTTATCTTAAGTCTTTTAAATAGGCAGAGGCTACATAAGTAACAGTTCTTTATGATTTAAGAGACACCCAGAAAATGCCTTGTAAGAGTGGTTTGTTAAGCTTAAGGAAGTACATCATCAGACATCCATGAAACACAAATGTCTCAAGGAGGCATTATCATCCATGCTTTAAACACTTACTTTAAAATACTAAGTCATTGCAAATTAATATGAATTTATATATGAGATCATTTACCAAAGACAAAGCACATGAATGAGTTAGGAGTGATCAAGCAGTCAAACACCACCCCTAAAATTGAAACCTTTCTCCAACAAAGCTAACTCTCATTAGACACCATCATGGGATCACTTGGCAGACTCAAGGAATGCAAGAACACCACAAGGAGAAAGTTCCTATGCAGAACAGAGACCATGCAGAACTGGGATGAATATCTAAAAGGAAGGTAGTAGTATGCACAAGAAAACATTTAGTCACTTTCCATTATCACCTACACCTGGCTATGTCAGAGCAGCTCATGCTGACTGACCCTCCAGGGATTCTGTTCCCCCCATCAACCATAGGATACCCACAGTGCTCAACATTTCTGCTTAAGAGAAAATTGCCACACTGTTCATTCACTTCACCGTATGACAGTAATAGTTAAAATGGGCATACCATTTTTTATTCCAACCTTCCTTTTAAAGGGGTACTATTAGAAACCAAACTTCCAGATCCCCTTAATTTGTGTCATCCCTATAACAACTCACCATTCTTGAGAGTTCATTCTGTACCAGGTACTATACTAAGATCTTTACCTCACACTTTGTCTCCACATCAACCCATAGAGACATAAAACATCTTCCATTATTATCACTATGCCACGGAGGAACACAGGCATAACAAGTAACATTGCCAATTCATTTAAGACTTTCATTACCATAATACAAGTGACAAAAAATGTGACCTTCAAATTAAACAAACAGCCTCTTTGTTACTCCTATTTTAGACTGACATATACAACTACAATCTTATACAATCTTTCTTATAAGGGCAGACAAATTCCAAGGTCATGTTAGAAATAAAATTTCTCCTGGGCTTTATGCGTATCATCACAGTCATGAAGGAAAACGATATGGGTGAGAATTAGAGTTTAGGAATTATTTGAGGTAGTCCAGCAAAATCCTACACACATTTTGGATCAGGTAACATTCTCTAACTTAGTCTGTGACTCTTGATCTTAACTTCTGTCCCCAGCTTTTTTGACATTTCTGCCTCAGCTGAATTAGAGATTATGTTGTAAGAAAAGCCCACAAATAAAATCTGGCTATATGTACTGTGGTGAAATTAATCTTCAATAATGAAAATTAGACAGAAAAAAAGTTCTGATAGCATTTTCTTCCTCCCCCACCACACTGTGCCACGTTAGAGGGGCAGTGTGTAGTCCAGATACCCCCACACTCATGGGATTAGGAGAAAATTTCTTAGATGATGGTATTCTGATCCCCACAATTCTTGAGATTCAAAATTCCCAGGAGGTGGAAATCCTCAACTCCCTCAGAAAACGAGAGGACATAAATAGTAACTGATTAATTTTTAAAAACAGGAAAATGCCATCTTTGTAATGAAGATTCTTCTATTTGTAAGCGTTTATAACTTGATAATAACAGACCAAACTTGGTAGAAAATCTCCAAAATGTTCTGAGTATAAATTGCTTGGAATCATTTAGATTTGTTAAAGTTCCCAGCTTTCTCTCTTTGGCTTAGCATGATAGGTCATATAGCTTCCCTAACAAGCCACTACTTACTACTGAACATGGAGACTTGGAGATGTACTTAACCTTGATGGAGGGAAACCTTGTGTCTAATAAAGTGGAATAAAAATCCCGAATTATAGCAAAGCACTGCAGCAGACAAGCTGCAATTCCAGTCATATGAAACCACTGTTTACTGTAAAATGATGATATGAATCACGGTGATTCTCATATAAGAACTCAACTGCCTACCAAGTCATCTCCCATATATTTAATATATATTTCATTTTCATACAAGCTTATTACACATATTAAAGCAATACTTTTCCTTGTACAGCCAAGATTCATTGATAAAACAATGAAGTGAACTAACACCCTTCCTAAATAAAGTTTCACCAATAGCACCATATGTTAATGGACCTATTTCATTGTTAATGTGACTGACTGCTTATTGATTCTTGCAGGAATCCAGCAAGGGCTTCAGAGTACAATTTAGTTTGGAGAGCTCTGGGTCCAACATCTATGCTCAATTACAACTTTCAGAAGAGGAGATCAATAAAATTTAAATTGCTTATGGTAATCACAACTTCAAATCATTGCGATCAGCATAAGCAATCTGCTGACCCCAGCCAAGCTCCTAAATTGAAACTTGTAATGAGTGGTCATTTAGTTTGGGTCCATTCATATTATTTTGGAGGCAGGTGATGAACAATTAAAGATCAGCAAGCACCTTCCCTGCAAAACATTCCCATCTTTATTCCCCAAGTATTAATATGCACTAACCCTCGGGTTCACGCTTTTGCACTTCTTTAATGGGTATTCTGTATGAATAAGCAATTATATTTTCTATTAAACAATTTCAGTGTAATTGAATTAGCAGTTATAATATTGCTAGGGCAAGCAAAAGCTTTCCTAGGGAAAAATTAAGTGATATTGGGTAGTGCAAATTAATTTATAGAACTGAAAAATGTAACCAATTAAATAGAATTGCCTTTGCCTCCCCCCTCCTCCAAAATACAATTAAGCGGCACATTGTTTCAAAGAATATGTTTCAGAGCAATTTGTTTTCAATCATAATAGCTGTTTTTCATTCATTATGAAAAGCTGTCTATTATAATGAAAATTTCATAGGCAGTTTTCCTTGACAAAGCAGGTTGCAAGTTTAAACAAAGATAGCCTGCAGATTACTTCCTTGATAAGGAGTCACCTTAGAATTACATTTTAATAAATCATTGAAAATAAATCTTCTACATTACAACATGAAGGTTTAGAGAAAGAAAAAGCAAATAGAGAGAAACTAATCAATGAAAATCTCCTGCTGCCAATATAATAATAGATGGACCAATGCTAATATATAAAGTGTATTACACTCACACACACAGCCAAAAAGAAAAATGTAAGATAAATATCACGGAAGTCAACTGTCACAAATGAGACTTGAGTAATAATCCCATCTCTACCATTCATCATTCCTACTGTGCCTCCTCCAAGCACTTTGCTGAATTATAAACTAGAGTATTTAGGCCACATTTTCTGCAACCTAATAAGATGGGTATCTTTAAATTACTACTAAGGTTTAAAGCAAATACCATACTTTTCCAATTAAAGTAAAATATAAAGAAGTACACACATGTAATGTATGTATATTTACTATACACATGGTATTTATGTATAGATTTTGAAAGGAATTTAAATATATAGTTAGAGCAATTCTAAATATTTAGTAAGCATATATTAATTAAAAAGCTGTGACTTTTTTGGTTAATGTCTGAATATGAAAAGACTAATGTAGAAGACAGAAGTCTTAAAAAATCTGTAAAAAAAAAATGGGTTAGTTTCTTTAGGATTTCTTGGATCCTTAAAAAGCTTTCAGGATGACAAAATCAGGTTTGCAACTAAGTTGCAATAAGGCCCAACTGGAAGGGCAGAGGAGACCAGAGAGGAAGGGCAGTGACTTGTGTGTTAGTCCAGGTTGGAAAATGGGCATTCAAATCAAGGACAAAGTGGAGAAGGAAGTGAATGTTACCAGTTTAAGAAACTGAATTGACAGAAATTTACCTTGCATTGACAATGGAGAAGGAGAGAGTGTAAAAACTTGAGGTTTCCATTTTAGAAAAACGAGAAGGCTGATAATGCTATTTAATAGTTAGAAAACATAAATTAAGGTTCTTGCAGGGGAGGTGCCTAAGTATTTCCAAAATATTAGTTAGCCTTATTTCCTGGCCTTCAACTTTGGCTGAGACAGTGACCGAAAAAAGCACTTATTACAGAAATAACTGCTGATGTTCCGTAGGTAGTAAAATCTTCAATATTACCACCAGCATTTTCAGTCTATTAGTTAGGTCCATTTATACTTTGAGAATTATTTATAACCTATTAATAGAGATACGTTTGGATTAGTGCTAAGGTTTAACGAAATTCTATCAGTTTTCCTCCAATAGAAGGAAAATTCTATCAATTTTCCTCCAAAAGAAGCTTAACATTGTATGCTTTATTCAATCTGAAATCTTATGATAAACAGTGAATAAAGGTTTGAAGCTGAAACAAATTCCATCTAACATTCAGAAAATATTTGACAGAAATTTATATTCATTTAAAAGAAGCAGATCATCAGAATTTTCCAGTTAAGGAAAAACAGTGAATGTAAGTATTTTAAAGTGAAGCAAAGTTTAACTAATTAGGTTAATCTTTTTTCACTCAAAAAATATGGAGACAGTCTGGATGGAGCCTCGTATAGTATTTGGCACATAAGATAAACTCAATAAATGTGAGTTATGCTTACATCTAAAATATAAGTTGAATAGTTGCCCAAATAATTTAAGTTCCATATATTAAGTCGTTTGGTTATATATTTTAAGAATAAAAATGAATGTATTTTTGGCATTAAATAATTCACTATAACTACACACACATATACATACAACCCACTGTACTATGTGTTAATAGCTTACTGCTAAAACTTTTAGGATTTTAGAGTACTAGCAAAATGACTTATATTTTAAAATTTTTTTAAATGGATAATTGCAAAGTGTATTAACTTCAGGAATATGGAAGTTTTGCCATGGATTTATAACTACTACAATTTTAACGTTCATGTACTTATTTCTGAAAATCAAGAGTTAATGAAATACAGAAAGAGAAAATGAAGTTCTCTTCTTACACAAAGTTACACTTGCCTGTCCAGCTCATGCATAGATTATTTTTCACTTGATGAACCTCTGGATTCTGCTGTTTCCGCTCATTCTTTAGCATTGTCTGCTTTATCCTCTGAAGACGCCCCTGTGCTATCCAGCCTTTCCATTCACCCAATCCCTAATAAAACATAACTTAAAACTTCAGTTCACTTTATCCAACATTTATTAAATACCAGCCAAGTGCTATGATAGGTGAAAAAAAAACTGAATTAAATTCCTTCTTATATCATTTCTTCTTCTTTGGTGAAATCAGTGGTTAAGAGTGATTGCTTTTAATAATCCAGTCACAGCCCTTTACTGTGTGACTTCTAAACCTCATTTTCTTCATTTATAAAATGGAGATCAAAATAGTAACCACATAAATTGTTGAGGGAAGATGAATTGTTGTCCATAAAACTATTTCAAACAGGCCTTGAAACATAGCATGTTTTGGCAATTATTTTCCCTAGTGTGGATTGATTTTTTCAAGCCAGGGTAGATTATTATAGAACTATATATGTTTGGTATACTTATATCTAATTACTGTGTTCAAAATTCTATAAAAAATGCCTTTCTATAGCCAATTTCAAAGTTTTTATTCTTGCATTTTTTTTAAGATTTATTTATTTATTCATACAGAATTGGGGTACAGGCCAGAGATGCGGAGGGTGAGAGGATTCACCAGAGACAGAGTGGGGCACAGAACAGGCAGATGGCCGAAGTACACTGCTGAGGGGAGCAGCGGGCGGGTCAGGAGAGGTCTGCCTCGCCATGTGGTCACCTCCGGGGCAGGCGGGGATCGAACTCATGCGGAAGTGGCTTTAGTTTCTCAGTGCAGTGCTTTAACCCACTGCGCCACCAGGAGGGCCTATTCTTGCATTTTATATGTACTTATTATTCGTTTACTACAGACCAAACAGTGATGTCACAAATATGTTTCCAGTGTGGAATTTAGCTCAAAAAACTCTTCCTTCAAGTTCTTCCTATGGTGAAATACCTGATACCATTCTTTCCTGATACCATTATTTTCCTCCTCCAACTCCCCTTGATTATTCAAATTGACTGACCATTATTTTCATTAGCTAAAGTTTTCATCAAGATTCAATTTTGATTATTTGAATTTTTCCTTTACACTCTTACACAAGGAACACTTCTACTCACAGTGGCCCTCTTTTCCCTAGAAAATTGTGTCTAAAATGATTTATCCATGACTAACTTGTATTACATTTTCTCTGGCAATTTTATGATACAAGAAATAAAATATGGAATGATATAGTCATAGATGAAAGAGACAAGACTTTGGATCACATAGGCCTGATTCCTATCTATGTAACTTATCATGTACATGACTTTGGTCAACATATTTGACATTTCTCTCTTTTTTTCATCAGATGAGAATAACTGCATCTGCCTTTTGGGGTGACAGTGAGGGTAAATTGAGGGAGTCCAAGTGGAGTGCTTTTTTATCTAACTGTCATCAGAAAGAGAAATTCTTGTTATTTAATCATTTCATATATTGTCTCCTTTGTGAAGCACCCAGACATTTCTACACAAAATGGGTGAACTCTCTAGCCCCAACTGCAATATTTTATTTAACAATTTATTTACCTATCAGGAAAAAAATCAGCTTTTAAAGAAATAATTTACTCAAATACACTATTGTAAGTCACAGTCTAGGTGGTGGGGAATCCAAACACCAGCTGGTAGTGTTCATCATCACTTACGCTGTGTATGGTGCTGCAGACAACCACCGGCTGGTCTGTGGACAAGTGACACAGTTTTCTGGGCTGAGGTACTCCCACATGGAAGACATGGACTTCTCAACAGTCCTTTTCTTTTAAAGTTAAACCTTATCTCATGGGTTGCATTGTGTTCCTCTATATTTCGTATTCCATTGCCACTGTAATTGACCTTACTGAGAAATAGGGTCACTGCCCAGGTAAGGTTCAAATGAGGTCATACTGCAAGAAGTGGATCCCTGATCTGATATGACTGGTGTCCTTCTTAAAAGGTGAATTTGGAGATCGACATGCATGCAAGGAAAATGTGATATGAACATAAAGGTAGGGCTGGAAGATGGTTTTACAAGCCAAGAAACATCTAAGATTTCTTGCAAACTAACAAAAGCCAAAGCAGAGATTCATAGATCAGATTATTATTCTTAGACCTTGCAAAGAACCAAAACTGGTAAAAATCTTGATCTTGAACTTGTAGCCTCCAGAACAATATGAGGGTGTATTTTGGGGGCTTAAGCCACCACTTTTGTGGTATTATTATTACAGCAACTGTAGGAAGCAAATATAGCTCATTCCTTAATTTAAATACTCTGAGCTTCCATTATATGGAATCCATTATTATCCACCTATACATAAGCACATATCTGTATATAGATGCATTTGTATGTATTTATACTGATTTATATTAGCAGAACATTCTTTGGATTAATTTTAATAGGCAGTTGACTGAAATACTGAACTATAGACATTGAATTTAATTACTGAGCATTAACATCTCAAAATGAAAAGAATATGTTTTAAGGAAAATCTTCAAAATTATACCAACAATTTACAGCCGCAAGTCCCTAGATAGGTGTATTTCTGCTACAGAATGTATCACTGTGAAAGGGAGAGGAGTGTCACAGCACAATGGCTGTGGGAACGGGTGTCATTTTCCCTGACACGCTTACATGCAGCTGCATTGGAGTACAGCTTGCAGCATGCCATGAACAGGACTTCTCAAATGGAGGTTAGCTGGGTTGAAGAAGAGAGAGGTGGATGAATGTATTGGAGGTGGGGCAGAAAGATGTCAGGAGACTGCTCCTGGCCCTTGGTCCTGGTGGCTTTATCATTATGGCAGGCATAATAGCAGCTGTCATTTTGACCTTACTGGTACTTTTGAAATTTCAGTCTCTCCTGTCCTAGCTTTCTGGGACCTGCCTAATCTCTTCCTTGTGGCTCCCTACCCAGAGATGCTTTGGACTCCTGGCAAGCTTTTGGTCCTCAGCTGCTCCCTTTGGGATGAGTCTGTCTGGCTGCAGGTTTGCCAATTAGGGGACGGGTAATTTTTGGAGCTTGATTAAGAGTCTATCTTCTCTCTGTGCCATCTGAACTCCGCTCCGATAAAAGTTCTGTAAGTTCACTACGAGTCTGCTTTCTTTGCCTTTGTGCATACAGATGGCCAGACTTTGCTGAAACAGGCAAATGGGTTTCGCCCTGTAACAGTTTGGGGTGCCTGCTAACCTTCAGTTTCACAATTTCAATTTGGTTCCCAGCCAGGGAAAGAAGTTCCCTGCAATATTTCCTTTTGAAGTCCGAGAGGATGTTGCTATCTCTAAATTGTCTCCCTCAGTTCTTAACAACCCTCCGAAAGGGTTTGCTAAGCACCTGAGAAAAACAGAAGCTTTCCATGGTCAGCCTTCTTGGTTCATATCACATTGGGTGGCTGCTTTTGTAGAATTTGGATTTTCTCATGAGACTGCTTTTCCCATTTGCCTTCCATTTATTTTTGTTCCCCGTTAGAAGGACGTGAGCCCTTTGAAGATAATGTTAAGAACACTTATCTAAATGTAAGAGAAATCTAGTTGACCAATGCCTACAAAATAACTTGGTATATATCCTTTCATCCCACAAAGTAACAATAATTGAGAATTTTGGCACATACTATCATAAGCCTTCTTCCATAAAACTGCTAGAGAACCATTTCTGAATGAAGAAATCTTAGTTTAGGGTCAGAAAAGTCCAATTCCCCTGGACATTACTTTCTAATGCAGTCATAGATGACCTCTGTTATGTAAATATTTCAGTCATTTTAAAAAGCATTTTTTTTAGTTTATATAAATTTATCATAGTCATTAAGAACGTCAGTTCTGTAGTTAAACTAAACTGAATTCAAATCCTAGCCCTTATCACTTTTATAGCTGGGAAAGCATTATGTAAACTCCAAAAGGCAGAGTCCTCGTCTATTCTACTAATAATAACAAATGTGTAAAGTTGTTTTGAGGATCAAGGAGATAATGTGTACAAAGTATGTAACAGCAGTTGGGACATAGTATTGAGTATCAAATCCTCAATAAAACTTGACGGCATTCTCTGTCCTGGCAACAAAATTAACAGTGCTGCCAGTTTTTAGTAAGGAAAATTCCTTTTTTATCAGCAAGGAAAATTTTGGCAAATTGAGTGTTTCTAAGTGGTCATGGGAAAATAATCAGGTTAAATTTTATTTGGTCACTTCATATAGATACACTCTTAACTTGGACCTTTGAACATGAATCTCTAAATTTGAGAGCATCCTTGAAACACACATAAATACTGGGCTTCCTCTGGGAAAAACTAGCATATGACACAGCTATAATAGAAAATAAAAATATAAACTATAAATTTTTAATTGAATATCTCATTGAAACAATGGAAAAACTTTGTAACTCTCTGAAATTCTCTGGATTTTATACACTGCCCACGTTTAGTTCGTTTGTCAGACCTGCCATTTATGTGTAATATAATACTGCTTAAGGTTATCAATCTCAAAAAGTATACCATTGCTTTATAGCCACTCCTGCTTTGCAATACAAATGACATAATTACTTGTTCTGGCTGGAGGGGGTCCAGTTCCTCTAGTTCATTTTTTAAATGCAAATCTTATTAAGTATTTTATCCTAAAATGGCTAATGCAAAAAGGGCAGTCTTAGACTAAGATGGACAACATGCCTAAAAAATAAATACTAGGCGAGTAATGAAACCTGAATTAAATCAGCGTACTAGAAACCAAATTGATTACTTATTGAAATATGTTAACATGGTGTAATGGGTAACTGCCAAAGTCAGATATGCAATAATATTACATGAATCACTGTCAGACAACCACAAGCTTTCAAAAAGCAGTAAGAATTTTTAAAAACTTTTCCACCAAATCCTAGATGATCATAAAAAGTATTACAGGTAGTAATCAACATATATTATAGTTATTGTTTGTTGTGGGTCCTTTTTTTGTTTTTCTTCAAAATTCAAAGCTCTTGTCTTACAGAATGGACAGCTTTTCTACCCAGTCTTGCAAGAAACCTGTAACAGTACTAAGTGCATTGTCTCATTTCCGGATTTCAGCAGTTGACCAGAATCTTATTGAAAATTATTTTTTATTCTAAAATATGGAATACATATAAAATATATTTTGTGTATCTTTGTGGGCGTACAGTTTGAAGGGTGACAAAACAAATAACCCCATACATACTAACCTAGTCTAAGAGAAAGTAGTTTCTGTCTTTGCAGTTACCTGGGTGGAACAATATTTTGTGGAGGAACAATCTTTTAGGAGATTGCTTTCATCTTGAAACTGTACTGAAAATAATTGAATTAAACTGTTCAGTTACTTTAAAATATAGGTTTCTAGAATGTATCCATTACTACTTATAGTTAAAAGAGAATTACTTCAAAGTCCAGTTCACACAAACAATTTGCAATGCAATTTTGAAAACTGAAATGTAATACCACACACATTTGTTCATTGTTCAATCACACAGAGCATTTCATAGCTATTGTTGCCCTGCAAGTTATTTTTAAACTTTAAAGATATAAGTCCAGAATGGTATTCATTTCACATTTAAATAGAGGTAAGGAAAAGCTGGGTCAGAAAATCAATCCAATTTCAAATTGTACAACCTCTAAACTTTAAATTTGATTCTTCATGCCTTAGTTTCCCCATAGGTATATTGAAAAACATACTAACCACCTTCCAGGATTGACAAGATATTTGGGTATTTTGTGTGCCTGATCAAAGAGAGTTCCACAAAGAGGGAAAAAGCCTACTGATTCATGCTGGGAAGAAAGTGACTTCATTAGCACATCATAGGGGTGCCCCTTTGAAAGTGTGTTAAATTGTGTTAACAGTTTGGTGAAGAGGTGGGAGTGTGACTGGTTTAAACTTGTCTCATTAATATACTAGTGTGATTAGGAGTTGGATTTTGCAAGCCTGCTACAGTATTTTCCCATTCCTCTCATAGAATTCCTTGCACTTTCTATATCTCTCAGCTACTGACTGTTATCATGGCTCTGTTCTTGAGTGATTTCTAGCCCTAAGACTCTTCTTTTGTTTCAGTCACCAGGAACTATTAGCAGTTCATTTTCCCAAGGAAGGGCTATTTCAATGTATTCTGTGGTTTCAGCAACCCTTTGTTTTCCCCTTGAAGAAGAAATGAACCATCAGGCTTTCCAGAGAGGCATATTGCTTTATGTGATGAGAGATGTAGAAGGAGGCCCAAGTGACTGGACACACACACCCTAAGGGCTATCCATGTAACCAATAATTAAGTTCTTAGAGGCTGATTACTTTCTGTTGCTTAGATGCAAAGCAAACAGAAGTGTCTTACACAGGATAAAAGCCAAAGAGCTGAGTACGTGTAAACCTCTTTTGGAAGATTTATTACATGTCACAGTGTGGCTATAACTTATTCTCATCTGTCCCTCTTGGCACTTACCAACAGTGATGAAAATGGAGAGTCTTTACTCAGGGAACTCTTGACTACATTACTATTAAATTATTTGCATATTGGTAGCACAGAGGGATCCTAGGGTGGCATTTTTCCAAGTTTCATTACCCTAAACCTTAGTTCTCAAATAGAGTTCCCACAATTCCAATGAAGTAGAGAGAAAACACTGGAGCTATTTACCTTCTGAGTATTTTCACTGTTAACTAATGAAGAATGCAGGTGAATGGCATTCAGTGAAAGGATGGAAGGATGGAGGGATAATGGATGATCAGAATGACTCAACTCTTTAGTAAGAGAGCAAACTGTATGGCTGGGGGTGAGAAGGTGTTAAATAGAAGAGTATAATTGTATTGCAAAACCACAGAGCCCCCTATTGGTGTCACAATTTAGTTTATCTTACATACTGCCATTCTGTCCAACTTGGAGCACTTACTATGGCATGTATTAATAAATGTCTATGGATCTTTCTCCATCCAGTTGTGCTCCTCTCAACAACTACAAAGTATACCTATCCAGATATGCATTCACTCACCTCAACAACTACACTTACGTAGAGTTCAACATAGGTCTCACAGCATCATTATCGTCTCTATCGTCTCTACATTTTGCTAGGCTTAAAATTACCAATATTACAAGGGCTATTTTTATTGCTAGCTTGATTTTTAAACATAAAACCTCCCAACCTCATTCACAAATGAGATGAAATTTACAGTGAATGTCTGCTGTTCAGACCAATGGGGACAATACTTCTTAAATTCCTCTTTCATTTACAATCTTCCACCTTGCCATCCTATGACTACATTAATCATTAGCAGGATTAGGATAGCTTGAGGTATGACTGGAGAAGACTAAAACCTTCCAAAATCCTCAACTGCCTCTCAAAGCTGCTTGGCTAAATGATTACTATAATTATTTAAATAACAGGAGAAGCAGCAAATGTATGCTTGAAGTCATCAACCCAGTTGTTTTTTTTTTGTTTGTTTTTTTACTGGTCTGTGTTGCAGACTTTAAATTTTAAGTGTGTTCACTAGAGAAATGCAGCCTGTTGGCAAGATCCCAGAATCAACTTTCAACTATACTGTTGCCCCTACATGAATATTCTGGAACCATTGTTGTTTTTCTTCTATTATGATATTTTGGGGATTGATTTCCACAAGTTTATCACAGAAGTAAAGACTTAATCCTGCTCATTCTCAGCCATTGGCTGAACTAACACAATCCTCCATATCTACCTCACTTCATAAGGCTTTAATCTAATTAGTCTTCAATTCAAAATTCTTACTCACACTAGCAATTCTTCCTCATTGAATTCCTAATCCTTGATTCATCTACAAACCCATGTAAACTCCCCCTTTAAACAAATTATTGAGAATAACAATAAATTCAGTATTTGTTCATTAATTTGACACACAGCATAAAGCATTTATGTTTCTGTCACTTCCTCAGTTTTCTGAATTATCTTTATCTACTATCTTTTAAATATTGTTATTTAGATGTTTTACATTTTCCTCTTTGAGCCCTTGTATACTAGTCCTTGAAAATTTCAACAGTTCATATAGCTTCTCTTAACAACAATAAGTATGTGAATGACTCCCAATGCCTCCTCAAAATTTTTATCAGAATATACCCAATTCCCTCAAGCTCAGCTCATTCATTTATTGATCAGTCATTTAGTGATTCAGTTATGAACATAATAGAGTACATAGCTTTGAAATTAAATCCCATCATAAACAACTAGAAAACCTAGGGGAAAACATACAAAGTAACTATAAGCATTGGAGCGCAATGAGACAAGGTTACACATCAGGATTCTGGACATCCCTTGGCTTACTGTGAGGAGAGTTTCCAGGACTGTTGGCTTACAGTAGTACCAGCAAAGAGTATAGAAACCTGACCCTTAGGATGGGTAATCTGCATGTGCATGCCTAAAGATTTGGGCTTCTCAAACTCTTTCAGAACAGACTTTAAAAAAAAAAAAAACCTACACTTCTTGCATGTGGGTAAATTCCACAGTGTCCTCTCTCCCAGCAGTGAACAGAGTTATGTTCAGAATTTCTCCCATTTCTGACCATCTGGAGGCCAGGTCAACATTTTGACTTAACCCACAGCAAAAGCAAATTCAAGGATATATTGGATCTGCCAGTGTGAAAAGGGACTATACTCTGAAAGAACACCAGTTTTCAGGCTCAGAGAAGAGCCTGAGGAGAATTCAGGCAACTGGATTTGGAGAGTTCTGGGAACAAAAAGACAGGATGTGCAATCAGACAGAGGAAAGTTCATCGACTTCAGGACAGTCTCTTTTAATGTGAATTTAACAGTTGGCAAGGACTCCAGAACATAATGAATTTTTGCTGCTATGGTGTCTTTTAGAATTTATAGAAGTGATGGGCAGAGCTGAATGAAGCTGCAATGCTTGAATAGCCGAGACAATGTGGAAAGGGATACACAAACTCAGGGAAGGGGCAAGGTATTACAGAGGTTAGAAAAACCACCAGAGGATTACATTCCTCAGGAACAATAATGTGATCCTAAGGACACACCATGCATCGAAGTCATTAGGAATATACTGCTGAAAGGGACAAAAGCAGCTGTAGTAAGTGCAATCATGGCTCCGTTCCCCAGGCCACAGGTGATGATGCTAAGAGGATGTAACAGAGTTTGGCTTCTATAAGATTCTGGAAGCAATGAAGAACAAAGGGCAACACTTTACCACCAGGAGCTTGGGAGTCTTCCCTACTAGTAAGGTCTACTGGAGAGGCAGCAAGAGGGAATGACTAGAAAAAAATATCAAACATAGCATCTCTAGACAGACAAAGGAACAGACAGCCAATAGGGTTACTATGTACTTACTCTACTCAAGAGTTAGCCAAGGCTTTGACCTTTTGCATCACCAAATGAGACTCTTTCTGCCCAAATCTTTCTATATATATATACACACACACACACACAAATACATATACACACACATATATATACATATATATAGTTTATTTTTTATATCATTCTTCATTTTGTACATTTTTTCATCTCAGTTGTAGTCCCCATTTCCCATCAATTTACTCATGTGCCATCACCACAGTCCCATGCACTCTTCCCATCCCAGTTTTGATCTCATTCCCTTTCCACCCCTGTATCATGTCTCTGGCTTATAGTTGTTCGTTGTTCTCATTTTTACTTTATTACATTTGCTTCTCTCTATCTCTCTTTTCCTTTTATTTCCCCTGGTCCCTTATGCTCCTGCTATGAGTAAAAACATCCAAAGTGCTTCTTTTTTCTTTCTGTCTTATTTCACTAAGCATGATCCATTCTAGCTCCATCCATGTTGCTACCCAAATCTTACTTTCCATTTTTTGAACCAGGTTCTCAGATCAGCCTCTGAAAATTCTGCTTTTTTCCTTTGAATCTTTCACAGGAGTTACCCTCTGCTTTCACCCCAATAAGCCTTCAGTGCTCCCTCAATGTTTGACACACTGTGGAAGCAGACAGCATCTTTAGAGTGTTAAAGAGAAAATCTGATCATCTACTATGTTATGTCCACTGAAATTATTCTTCAAAATGTTAGGTAAAATAAAGACACTGATATGTAAAGGAGGGAGGGGAAAGCCCTTTACAACCCTATATTACAAGAAATATTAATAAATTTACTTCAGGCTTAAGAAAAATCTGAGTTACAAGAAGAAAGGTAAATAAGTATTTTGGTGACAGTGAAATACATGGCTAAATACAAGAACTCACAATGACTATTAATAGCAACAATCAATATTTGTTGGCTTGTTTCTCTTACACTGCAACTACAGGTATTACAAAAATACCAAAATAATTAAAGAGTATTAAATAAGGAACAACTGATAGAAATACTTTATGATGCTATAGAAATATTAATTTAAGGAAATATATTAAGAAGCTACCATAGTTAGTAATCAGGAATTACAATAAACATAGATAATATAATCCATATTATAACCAAAAAAAATGCTGGTAGTAGAAAAACAACAAAAAATGACCATTACAACAGAACACAGGAGAAAAAAGTTTAAGAAATAAAGATTAGATGGGAAAACAAAAATAAGATGACAGACTTGAACTTAATTATGGCATAATTACATTACATATAAATTGAATAAATATTCCTATAAAATACAAGGGTTTTAAAGGAATGAATTATATTCTTGCCAAGAAACATGATTTAAATATTAAAATTAAGGGTAAGTTGACAATAAAAGGGACAAATAGGTATTCCATGTAAGTATTTAACAAAAAAGCTATTATTGTATTAGTATCAGAAAAAAACTTATTGAAGGCAAGAATTAAAAGATAGAGACATTTCATAGAATCAAAGGGTCTTGCAACAATAAATTATATAAGCTTTAACTTGTATACATTAATAATATAGCTTCAAAATATATAAAGCAAGAACTAAAAGAATATTTAGGCATATAGACAAGTGAACAGTTCAACACACTTTTCTCTATAACCAAGATAATAAGCAGTTAAAATATTAGTATGGATATAAAAGATTTGAATGAGAGACCAAAGATTTAATTGATGAATGTAACACACTACTTATACTCAATTCTCTTAATAACAGACAGAGCAAGCTAACAAAAACAAATTCCAAAGTAGGTCCAAAATAAGCAACAAAGTCTGTGACTGACACTCCCTGATTTCAAGTCTTACTGTAAAGCTACAGTAGAAGTGACAGTGATGTAGTTGCAAAAGAATAGACAGATCAATGTTAAGAGAGAGCCCAGAAGTAAATCCACGGAGTCAACTGATATTTCGCAAAAGGAAAAAGATAGCCTTCCCAACACATGAAGCTAGAAAAGTGGACATCTACACAAGACCAAAAAAAAAAAAAAAAAACACCTAGACAAACATATACAACATATATATATACCTATCATAAAAATGAAATAAAAGTAAATCAGACCGTAAATATAACCAAGGAGAAATCTAGATAATGCTAGTTATGACTTTTCAAAATACATCTTCATGAAAAAAAATGCTAAGTTTTAACTTTATAAAATTAAAAAGTTCAACTCTGTGAAAGATAATGTCAAGAGAATAAAAAGATAAATTGTAGATTAGGAGAAAATACTTGCAAAAGAGACATCTCATAAAGGATTGTTATTCATAATATACAAAGAACTCTTAAAATGTCAAAGTAAGATGAATTACTCACTTGAAAAATTGGTCAATGAGACCTTAAAAGATACTTCAACAAAGAAGATATATGGATGTCAAATAATCATATGAAAAGAAGCATACTGAATACCTGTTTGAATGGCCAAAATCTGTTTGAATGGCAAGATGCAGAACAACAGAAATTCTACTCATTGTTGGTGGGAATAACAAATGGTACAGTAGCTTCGGAAAGAAAGTTTAACAGTTTCTTACAAAAATAAACACAATCATACCATTGTAATCCGAACATTATGCTTCTTGGTATTTATCCAAAGGATTTGAAAACAAGTCACACAAAAACCTGCACATGGATTTTTATAACAGTAGTTGAATGGTAAACTGTGATACATCCAAACAACAGGCTATTATTCAATACAAAATGAACTATCATACCCATGAAGAGACATGTAGTAAAGTTAAATCCATATTACTAAATGAGAGAATTCATTATGAAGATTAAATATAATGACTCTAAAGACTGAACATTTTGGAAAAGACAAAACTATGAAGAAATTTTGAAAAGATCAATAATTACAAGGGATTATGAAAGAAGGATGGATGGGTAGGCAAACTACAGAGGATTATGAACACTGTGAAACTATTCTGTGACACTATAATGACAGATATATGTCATTATACAGTAGTATAAACCCACAGAATATTCAATAGTAAGAGTGAACCCTAATATAAACTATGGGCTTTGGGTGGGAATGATGTGTCAATACAGTTTCATCAAATGTTAACAAATGTATAATTCTGACATGGGATGTTCATAGTGGGGGAGGCTATAAATGTGTGAGAGGAAGAATAAAATGGAAATCTGTAGTTTCCATTTATTATTTTCCTCTGAATTTAAAACTGTTCTTAAAAATAAAGTACATTTAAAAAGAAAAATAATTGCCAAACCTCACAAAACTCAGTAACAATATAAAAAAATTTGAAGAACTAACAAACTTTATCTAATGATATAAAATTTATATGTAAAAACTACAAAATGGCTAGTCTTCCCTAGTACACATAACACTTTACCAAAAAAGACCAAATTCTATCTTTAAGGTAATCCTTGATTTCCCTTGTATGTAAATTACTTCCCAATTATTGCAGTATTAAAAGAGCTGAGTTGAAGATAAGAGGACTAGAAAATTTGTAACATATAGCAATAGTATTCTAAATAAACTATGATTCAGAGGATCAATCACAAAGGAAATTAGAAAAAATTTTGAGCTAAAATATAGCATGTCATTATTTATAGAATATAACTAGCACCCTTAGCAAAAAAAACTTGTAATTTAATACACATATTAGAACATTATTGCAAAATCAATTAGTGTAAGCATCTATCTCAAAAAATAAGAATTCAAAGAAATTAAAGGAAGAAAATGATCAAGTAAGAGCATATTAAGCATATAGGAGAGATAATCAATAGTTAAAAGTCAAAAGCTCAAAAAGATGGCCTCCCTGGTGGTACAAGGGGTTAAAGTATAGCACTATGAAGTACAGCCACTGCAGCATGAGCCAATCCCTGGCCAGGGCGCTGACCCACATGGCACAGCAGACCTCTCCTGTCTTGCTGACTCCCTCAGCAGTGTATATGTATCCACCTATTCTGCTCCCCACTCTGTCTCTGGTGAATCCTCTCACATTTCTGGCCTGTACCCCAGTTCTTGTATGCATAAATAAGTAAATCTTTTTTTTTTTTTAAAAGATTTATTTATTTGTACATACAGAACGGGGGTACAGGCCAGAGGCTCAGGGGAGGTGAGAGGCTTCACCAGAGACAGAGTGGGG
>NW_004567137.1:10521054-10574551 GCF_000260355.1 Condylura cristata
ACTCATGCGGAAGCAGCTTTAGATTCTCAGTGCTGTGCTTTAACCCGCTGCGCCACTAGGGATGGCCACATAAGACATTTTTAAGGGTAATAAAGATTTAAGGAAATTTACATTCACTAATCAAATTTTAAACCAGTAAAATGAAAAAATCTTTGAAAAACATAACTAAAACTGACACATAAAGAAATGGAAAACTTAGTGGTTAATACAGAGCATGATATACTAACTCAAACTGAGAAAAGATTCTGGGGGAAAGGGATTTATAAGTTGATTCTAAAATTTATATACAAAATTAGAATAATCAGGATAATCTTAGTAAAGGTCAAAGTTCGAAGAATATTTTGCCAGATTCAAAACAGCCACTTAAATCTAATAGTGGTATAGAATAGATGAAATTCAAAAGTGTACCAATGCATATCATTACCCAACTTATGATCAAGTTCCCAATGTAAGGTATTTGGAATAAAGATGATTTATTCCAAAAATTATTCTGGAGTAATATACATCTCCATGGAATAAAAAACTTGAACATTTTCACATACCATCAGAAAAATAAACTGAAGTGGATAATATACCTAAATTTGAAGTAAAGGAGTCAAATTTCTAGAAAAACAGAACAGTATCTACACAAAATTGAATAAAGATTCCCAAAAGGACATTTTAAAAATAAGAAAAAATGATAAACCTAACCCAATTTAGTTAAAACTTCAGCAAACGAAAGGCAAACTACATATCAGAATATATATTTGCAATATGATAGTATCCTGACATATAGAGAACTCCAAGAAATCTATAGGAAAAAAATACAAGCAACCTAGTAAAAAAAGTGTACAAAAGAACTGGAGAGGCAATTTTATAAAAGCTGATGTCCAAGTAGTCAATAATTAAAATTTGTTCAATATTATGACTAAGAAAATGTAAATTCAATCTACAAGCAAACACCACTACACAATCATCAGATTGACAAAAATCAATGACTGACAATACTAACTGCTGGTAAGGAAATGGAGCAACAGGGAGTCTCATAGTTCTATCATATAATACACACAAATAACTTCACAATGAAAAACGCATACATATATAAGCATATATTTAGAACATGCAATTACTTATTACTTACAATATGGTTGTCACTACATTTAAAGTTAAAGCTCATAAAGAAGAATAAACATCCCCATTCACAAACTAATAGTACAGGTAGGAAGACGGCTACCTGAACAAAGCTTTGAAAATCACTATAAATCATGTTCGGTGTCATTGTCATGCTGCTGTGGAAGTAACTGGGTGAGAAAAACAAAATCTCTTGAGGCTGATGGAGAAGGCTTCACTGAATAACCAATTTTGAATTTTAAATTGGAAATGAATGTGCTGGTGAAACAGAAAATGGGGTGGGTGGAGTCTGATATTCCAGATAGATGAAATAATAATATAAAGAGCGGAGATTCAGAAAATACAAGTGGGCTATATAATTGCTGCTATAACTAATGAAATACATTACAGCCAGATTACAAAGAGCTAAGTAATTTAATAATTCCTAGACATGAATTAGGAATCAACTTGGAGATTTCTTTGAAACACACAGGGCATTCCAGATGTTCATATGCACCTCTCAGAATTTTCTTGAGAAAACACTCCATGGGAACCCCAGTAACTGAGAGGACTGTGTATGGAAACAACTACATTTTCAGACTGTAAGAAAGAGAATTACTGTTCTAGAACAAGGCTATGGTTGCTCAAACATGGAAAGATGTTGACCTCAAAGGCAGAGGAAGAATGTTCAAGCTATTTCTGAATACAACAATAATTAGGGAGTCAGAATCTGATGGGAGGTGCAAGACACGCTCATCCAACCTCGTAGAATATTATATGTGGGGCCTCCCTAGTAGCGCAGGGGTGAAAGCCTCAGCTATCAAGCTACTACCAGCCAATGTGCCGTGAGTTGGATTCCCAGCCAGGACTTTAACATGGTGCAGCATACTTCTCCTGTGTTGCTCACTTCGGCCCTCAGCCATGTGTTTCACAATCCTCTCACTGCTTCCTTTTATGTAACCCCTTCCCCCTCCCCACACACACCACTGGCCTAGACTCCAGTTCTTGCATGCATTAATAAATAAAAATAAATCTTTTTTTTAAAAATGAGTACTATCCAGGCATATTTCTTTCTGGGTTTCTGCCTTTTAACTACCTATTTCAGCCACGTCCTGAAATAACCTAGTTCTTAGTAAAGCAGTATTATTTTTAATTGTAAATGTAAAGAGATTTTCAAAGTGTTCATCATGTCTCTTGTATCTGACAAAGGCAACTTTGAAATAGTCACTGGATTTTATGCAATTGTTACAGAATATAGTTTTCTGTTTTTTTTTAACATGTCTTACTTTTTTTCCATACAATTTATATTACACTGAGAAGTTGGGAGATTCCTCACCTTTCATCTTTAAAAATATTCTGTGTTGTCAGACTCTTTGAGCAGTGCATTTGACAGGCTTTCATGTTCCATCTTTCCCATTAAAAATCTGCACCATGAATAAATACTGCCCCCAGTAGTTAGTTAAAATAGTATCCTGCCACCTTTCACCTCTTCTGCTCACAAAGTAATCTAAACCTAGCACATTAAGGGAGAGATCAAAGTGACGTTGCTGTTTTATGTACAGTAGGTGCAGCTGGCTCATTTAAGTTACCACTCTCTAGGACAGAGATAAGACATGCAAACAGTTAGTTGTGGCCTTTCACCCACAAAATCAAGTTCCTAGTGAAATAAGTGTGATGAACAAAAGAGATAAATAGGTAGAGATGTAGAAATCAACATAAGGAGGGGGAAAAGCAGAAACTAGACAAGATTTAAAGTTTCTAGATACTAAAATGTCACAACATTTATAATGAATAATGATAACAGAATGTAAATTTCTTTATATGTCCTGCAATGGGGAATAGCCCCCTTATTATCTCTGCCTACAAACACAGGACAGACAAGGAATAAGGTAACCTTGATTCATCTGCTAACCCCCTGAAACAATTCTGCTAATAAGCAACTTCTGAAAACTCTTTTCTAAATTTGAACCTGATTTATCTCCCAAATTATGAGTTTCATCACTATTGCCTAGTTTGAATATCAAACATTGCCCTTCCAACGAAGAAAGTAACTCCCCCACGGACAATGTAATTTTATCCCAGGGGCTGAGGATCACATTTTCCATTGTAGAGCACATTTTTGCTTTCCTTTTGTCCTCATCTCCTTTTATAGAAAAATCACATTAATGCCAGCCAGGATGGGGAATACAGATGTCCGGCCACTCAATGAAATTCCATAAGGCAAATGGCAGGAATGACTAAAGCAGTAATGTACTTTCTTACCACATTTCTTTTGAGGACTACCTCAGGCTTATGCCACACAGCTGACTTTCCAAGCTGTGAAGCACTGCACTATATTTAGCTTAACATTGTCTTCTAAGAGCAGGAAAGGTTTAAAAAAAAAAAAATGTACTGTGCCACTGAATAAGTTCAGGCACACCAGTCTTAAAGTACTACCAACCCTGTGGGCACAACTGGTGTCTGTAGGAAAGACTGAGGGAGCTTTTTAAATATTCCAACTAGATTTTTAACTTCCTATGTGTCCGAGGACCAACTCATGGATACACAGATCTGTGAGGGGTAAATTTCTGCTTTTTCTAACTATGGCTCACCACCCTGCACTCATTAATTTTGTTTATGAACAGAAATTTTGATCTCTTCGCTTAGACCCTACTTGCAAAAAGGATGGAAAGGATCACCTTTCTCTTTTGACAACACCAAACTTTTGGAAGTAATCATGTTAAGTGCCTTGGATAGGGAGATAAACAAATGGCTTGTCTTTGAGGATACCCAGAAGGAAGTCATTTCTCCTGCACTGACAAATATGAGGTCTCCACAGTATCAAGAACTCCATTTGTGCCAGCCAGCCTGGTTAAGACTGCATAGCACTGGGGGTTATTCTGGGACGGATTTCTGGAAGCCACTGAACCCTGGGCATGGGGTCTCCTTGTTCTGCCAAATATTCAAGTGTCACCAGATCTGAAGGATCAAGAAGAGCCAAAGTCCCAGCCTGCCACTCAGGCTCCTCCACCAGATGACTCAAACAGACTTGCTACCACAATCCACCCCGCCTCCTCATCCCAGACAATCTGGTCTATCAACTTTTTCCAGCACATAGCCTCTCGTTGCGTAGAATCACTCTGGTTCATAACATGTCCTTTCTCTGTAGATGTTGCACATTTTTCTTCCTGTCTATCTTATCTTACTCCTCTTCCAGGACTAATTTAAGTTCTTCTCTAGGAAATCTTCCCAAAGTAATTTGCTCCTGCAACTTAGTCACTCTCCTTTCTCTAATAGAATCATTTATGCCCTTGCTCCTCATTTCAAGATTAGCTACAACTTTAATCTTAATGTATTTATTATTGCTTAGCTCTTTAAGGACCCAAGTTTATATAATATTCCCTAGTCAAATTTTAAGCTCTTTGAAGGCAGTGATTTTATCATTCTTTATTTTACCCATGGTGCTTTGGGAAACATGTGGCAGTTGGGGGCATAAATGCTGAGGCCAGGCTTTCGAGTATTAAGTCCTGACTCAACTACTATTTACCTGAATAAACTTGGACAAGTTTACTTAACTTTTTATGCCTTAGTTTCTTCTTAAGGTAACAAAACTAATGGCAACAATATATGAGTAGGATGATTTTGAAAATTAAATGAGTCAATACATTTAAACACAGAGCATTACCTAATGAATGTCAACTGTAATAAGAATTACTGTTGTAATGATCTACCCATATTTTTGCTGAAATACCTACTTTTAATGTTTTAACTATATGGGCTCAATTAGGAATTATTTCTTTACTTTCTGTTGAATGTAAAGCACTACTCTATGCAACACAGTTTCTTAACTTAATGAATTTGAGAGTGCCTATCTTTTAAAGAAAATGTACTCCATTTCCTGGGTCAAGTTTTTCTGAAAGTTTCCTCTGAATGTAGTACATTACATGTCATTGTTTGTATAACTACATTATAAAATATTTGAGGACTAGTCCTGCCTTATTGTCTATGTGTCACTCAGAGTTATCTTCCAGAATGCTTTTTAAATTGTAAACATGAGTCAGTATTTCGTGATTGATTTGGCCATATTTGTCATTATTTCTTTAGGAATAAATCTCAAGGAAAACAAATGTTAGTTCTGTTAGAAATGCCTTGTTATTGAAAGACACTGAATTTCCACATTTATTTTGGCAATGATACTGATTAGAAGCATTTAGTAGAACTAGAACTCATGTAGGCAATTTCAGAAGCACTTATATGTGATATATAGATAGATAGATATAAATATGTATGTATGTTTCTAAAAATATGCATAAATAACTTGTCTCAGGATGGAATAACATCTTTCAAGGATATTCCATTGGTTCTAACTTTTTAATTTTTCTACAAAGAGCTTATGACTCAAGGGCTACTGAAATTTCAAGGCTACCCTATCACAGTATTTAAAGCAACAATGTTTGGAGTGCAATACAACATTTGAGACTATAGCTTAAGAAAGAGAACACATTATATATAATTTTTAATTGTCTACACCTAAGCTTGAAAGGTTTGCTCCTTACTAATTTTCTTCAAAGTGTAAAGTTACAACTGTTTCATAGCTTTTAGCATTGTAGATGATTGTCCATATGCCTTGTCTTTTGCCTCTAGCATTCAAAATGTAAAAAAGGATGAATATAGTTGTTAATGTGGAATGGATAAAAATGTTCTATTAATTCTCAGAATGTTGTAGAAGGTAAAATCATTTGATAATAGTCTTAACATAAATGAAAATTCACAATAACAATTTGATAATGTTATATATTTTAGCTATGAACTGGAGAAAATAAAATTTCAGAATAATTCAGGGTGCAAAAAATAAAGTGTTCAATAGTACTGCAAAGCATTATATTGCCTGATTAAATGCATAATATTGCACTTAAAATTTTAGACTGATAACTCTGATATAGTACAAATATATCACCAATAATTTATGAATTTAAGATTATCAACAATAATTTATGAATTTACCTGAGCTACTGCAGTATACACTCATTTTTATTTGTTCTTGCCTGCCATTACTCTTGATTTGAACATGCTACTGAAACAATATAATCATAATAAAATTATGTAGGAAGAATGAAACTATGCTTTGACAAGTTATGATGTCAGCTATCTCCCTAGATCCTACAACAATCAGACACTGGTATACCATAGGTGCTCAAAAAATATGAGTTGAATTTTTATAAAAATAAATTTTTTGATAAAGAGATGACATCCTTCCATAAGGTACATTTCAATGAGGATGTTGGACATTTTGAAAAATAAAGAAATGAAAAGGACTATACCAACTTGCCAGGTTAAGCAAACTAATCTTTTTAATTTTCATTGATTTTTTAATATGTTCTTTCAAATTCATAATAAAATTATTGTATGAAACAAATTAATATCAATTGTAATCTCTACATATGAGAAAACCACATAGCAAAGCCACCAATGTAGGGATAAATTTATATCCTGTCAAATATTTTTATGCTAAGAAGTCAAATACACTGGTCAATTCTTCAAAGAAAACTGAACATTCCATAAAACAACTAAAAACTCCCACTCTTTCTTACTGGAAGAAAAAAAGAATAGAAGAGCATGGGAACTAGAACAAGGAATAAAAGGTTGGCTGTTTAATTAAGATGGTGATGAATCTCTGAATCATCTAGGGATTTAACAAGTCACAGAGTAATTTTCTTAGTCTTTACTAGCATCCAACATATAGACACAAGGAAGACCCAGTTGAAGCATGTTAAAAAACTGAACAGAAACAGACTCACACACACACACACAAATTAAAATAAAATAAATGAGAATTACTTGGAACCATAATGAGACATAACAAGTGATCATGAGAACCAGCAATTTCTGTTGTTTAATCTTCTGTTATAAAACTAGAAAGCATTTTATAATGCTTCACAGCTTAAGTATATGACTTTCAGCCACCATTCATAAAAGGCATTTCTTTCTCATTTGCATAGTATTTCATGATTTCTATATTAAAGATTTTTTCTCAGTGATCATTTTACTCACCCATTCATTATTCAATCATTTATCTAATCAATAAATATGTATAGTGTGCCTATATGAAGACTATTCTTATTAGTCCAGATAGAGAAATAAATATCTGCCTCCATTTATATAGACAAGCTGTATTTCTTTGGTAGGTCAGTATGATAAAGGACATTATAGTGGAAACTGGGACACAATAGGGACAAAATCAAATTTAGTTTTGAAAAAGAGAAGCTACATGAAAAATTATTGAAGACGCTATAAATAATCAAGGAATTATCCATAGGGGATTCCTAGTGAAATTAAAAAAATAGCACTAATACCTCTCCCAAAACCTACCCCACATATAACACAAAAGAGGTAGATGCATAGATACAGAAAACATTATTCTAAAATACTACTCAGCAATCAAGGAGGATAAATTGACAACATTTGCAGCAACACAGGTGGAGTTAGAAAAGGTAAGACTCAGTGAAGTCACACAGAAGGAGAAAGACAACTACTAGATGGTACTGCTGATAAATTAAATACCAAGAAACCAAACTAAGAATCAGAAAAAGACAACCCTAAAAGTGAACCCTTGAAAATTGACTATAGAACTAAAGAAGAGGGAAAGAGCGAAAAAAGAGCAGGAACAAAAAGGAAACACAACTATGGACAACTGTGTGATGATTATCCTAAGGTGGTGCTACCTATTGGAGAGAATCCTAATGTTATCACACTTAAAATAATAAATTACTATTTTCAAAACTGAGGAGAAGAAAAAGAGCTAACATTAAAGCTAACAGAAAGTTCTAAGGCTTTGAAAGTTCCTGTAGAGTTAGTTGCAGGCTGCCTTGGATTAGGTTATGTAGGTATGGTGGTTCACTTGATGTGGTCACATAAACTGGGGTGCTGGGTGTCCCAGTTATGTGGTCAAACATCATTCTAGGTGTTTCTGTGAAGGTATTTTTCAATGAGATTAACATTTAAGTTAATCAGAGTGAAGCAGATGACCATCCAATTGTGAGTGAGTTTACTTCATCTAATCAGTTTAGCTCTGGTGATCAGTGTCCATCATTATGAAAGCCACATCTTTATTATAATCAATGTAATAAATCTCATATATTTACATCAGATTTATTATATGATATATATTTATACTTACTATTACCTTTGCTCTTCTGAAGACCTCTAACTAAAACTGTATGTATGGTAGGGGAGGGACATGCCTAAGATTTAGGAGTGAGGATATAGTATCAGTGAGTAACAATGTAAAGTGAGAATAGGGGACAACAAAAGCAGAAGTGGATGTCTAAGATAGTGAGTTATTTTTAAGCTTTATTCCTTGACACTCTTTCATCTGCTCCTCAGATAATCGATATGGTCTGCCTGCAGAACTGAATTTTCCTACCTCTCTCTGTTTCTGAAAAATCCTCTGATTTTACTTTGCTGACATTGTTAAGTTCACCTGTGTCTTATTCTTCAAGTTCTTGAACATTTTCTCAATTACACATCAGTGATTTTTAGATTTTGGAGATATTTGAGAACCTAATTTTTATCAAAATTACATTAAAATTTTTCCCTTGAAAAATATAAATACATGTAACACCTTCCTTGGAGTTTCAGGAAGTCCTTAAATGCTTGAACTCTTAGGAACTTGTGGACTTTGACATAGGGGCTCCTTGGCTAATGAATATCCAGAGCAGTGTCACAGCTCTGGTGTGAAGTAAAAACAACTATTTAAATCTTTTGTTCAAAACTCCTAATATTTGATAATGGGAATACTTACTTTAAAGAATGTAGGGGCCCACATTTGTGAAGAAGAAAATAATGAGATAAAGGGAACTTCTGGGAAGAAGGAAAATGCAACCGTCTGATTCCAGTCCTCTTTTTTCAACACAGTTGGAAAATAAATTCTCCCTTGCTTTAGAAAAATGAGTAGTCCATCGAGTCACTTCCATATCAACTTCTCTTCAACCTAGGAAATGTATCATCATGAAAACTCTACACAAATACTTCATTTTTTACCAGCAAATAATACAGAAATTGGTATTCAGAGGAAAAGAATTTGTTGGGTAAGTTGTTCAAAGTCATGCAGTAAGATTATGGTACAGCCAGTCAACATTGTGATTCTCAGTCTAGCATTCTTTGAGTATACTGCAAGAGTGCCTATATTTATTCACTCACTTGCATACTCATCCAACAAATATATAAATGGTATGCTCAGTCTCTGTATTGACAATGTTCAGTTCAATTATATCATGTGCATTTTTGGATGTTAAATCTCTCAAATGCAGAAAGTTGCATCCTACTGTGTACAAAACAACTTCATTTCATTCATTCACTTAATATTTATCGAATTCCTATTATGTACCCAACATTAGGAAGATTACAAAGCCTAGAATAGCGAGTGAAGAAGATAACTTAAGAATCTGGTAATGAGAACTTCAAACATTTAAGTACAGTATAATCTTAAGAAACATCATAGATATCTTTTATTTAAATATTGGTGAATTCTTAGGGTTCAGGGAAGAATTCAAAATAAGAAGAGATACTTTTCAGATACAGAACATGCATAGATATTGTCTGGTTAAACAGGCAATGAGAGGTAAAGGGAGATGGAGGAAATAACCAGTCTCTGATCTGGCAAAATTTATATCAACACAATAAGAAACAAGTTACTGAAATAATTATTAAACTTATTTGATATGAGGTGGGAAAAACTAAAAACATATGGTGGGGGGGGTACTATCTACTTCCAACTAAAAGACTAAAAATAAAAACTGTCATTTGGATAAATACACAGAACTTTTGACACAGAAAAACACAATGAACAAGCATTCCAATAAAAATCAGTAGTTGTCACAAAACCTCAGAGACGTTTACGTCATATGTGAGAATGAACTGGGATACTCAAAGCATAAGTTAGCAGTACCTATGTGAGAAAAGAAAGTGTAAAGCAAATACATTATTAGAGAATCTTGACAGCAGAAGGAAAAGTATATAAATGTAATTGAACAGTTAACTGATAATTGAATTCACATCATAGAATCGCTGTAGTAAATTTAAATTTTACTTTAATGGACATGAGGCTTCAATGGTTTTGATGAGGGAATAAGGGTAGCTTTTATCTACTTAGATAAATCCATTGGTAATGTCGAGGATTACTGGTCAAGAGAAAAAGTGTAATCAATGAGTCCATCCGGAGTCTCTTGTAATAATCAGTACAAGAGATATAGAACTAGAATGCATCAGTAACAGTAACAAAAGAATGGGAAAAAAGGAGTGAAAATGGTATTTCAGGAATAGCCATGAATTCATTCTCTGAGCTGGGAGGAAACAGCTGGAAATGTGTGCACACTTGAGTTAGCAGAAATTAAGTAATCAAGAATGAGTTTAAGGAAAATGAGGGGTTTGAGTGTATACAAAGTATGTACAGAGTGAAATAAATACCCAGTGAAAGATGGATCTTAAACCAGAGAGTTCTTATGGAAAGCAACTGCTTTTCCTTTAGACTAGGTATCTGAAATTCATCAGCAAGTTTAGAAGTATCTTTGTTGGTCTAGTGTCTTATAGTTTAAGACTTAATGAAGATTTTATACCAAGGAAATATTCCACTTCACAATCAACAGTTCTGATACAAAAATAGCTATAATAAATGAAACTGCAAAGTTATGTGTAAATATAAACCATACAACATCAAAGATTTAAAAAATAATGAAAAAACACACCTAAGTTACAAAAACACATTTTGTTATATATACTTTTGCCTGTAAGCACTTGTGGCTACCTTATTACCTTAAAGCCACCCTACTTATTATCTTGAAGTAGATAAAATATAAATCAAAACTAAACTGAGAAAAATAATGACTATTAAAGAAATTCATTCATTCTAATTCTGAGTTCCTCCTACTTCAATCAGAGCAAAAGATGGTATGTTCCCAGGAACTCCAATTAGAGATGGTTGCATATTAACAGATTTTTATCCCCAAAACCCAAATATGACCATTTTGCTCCTTTGTTTGTCATGCACATAGGTACCTACAGAGGTAAATAAAGAAGCAGCTTTACTTTTGAGGACTGTGACTCAGATAGACTTGATTTTGTGTGTCTAATAACGAGAGGCTACATCCCACTTTTCAATTCTGGGGGCTGCTGGTAGTTTTACAGTCATAGAGAAGAACATGACAAGGCGACAGTTTAAAAGGTGAGAAGTTCGATCCATGCCATATTTAGCTGGATGTTGGCAATATATGGTTATACCCATGTCACTCAAGCAGGAAGAAATGTAAAACTGAAGCACAGCTGAAAAATTACATGTTAGAATAAAGATTTGGAAACCATCATCATACATATGGTGGAAACAAGTAGGTAGAGAAGTAATTACAGATTTCAATTCTGGGCCTTAGATGAAGAAACTATTAACTAGAATATAAAAATAGCAACTCAAAATGCGGGCATGAAAAAGGATTCAAGAGAAAGATGTTCAGATGGCAACTTACAGGCTTAGAAGGTTTCAGACCACTAGACTTTGCAGAGAAGACCGGAGATTTTTTGAAAAGTGGTACATGAAGGACTTACTCTATTTTCTAAAACTTTAGTGTAGGAAACATTATCTATTTCAAATTTTTTTTCAGGAAGGTTTAGGTCAAGATGAGGTTGATTCTATCTGCAGTGTTGAACTTAAAGAATGTGCTATGTTCATGTAAGTAAATAATGAATCCTTCACAAGAAAGACAGTAAAACATTTAATGATTAAGTTGAATGTAGTACTCATGTAACAGACACATTTCTTCTTGGTACTCAGAAGACAAGAAGATGAGTAACTCATGGTTCTTTTTTTCAAGAACCGTGAACTAGAAGTTGGCTGTCTAGTTGCAGAGAGAAATATGCATAACCACTATATAAAGCCAGAATTGTTGTTTTATTGATATAAATAGAACTCTCCTTTGGTTATAATAGGAGAAATGAAGTATGTTGGAAGAATTGTAGATACTCAGAATTGATGGAGCCCACAGAGCCAGACTAATGCCCAGAGAGCTATTAAAGTCAGACAGGAGAATAAGATGCAGAGACCACAGGGCAGCTGTAGAGGAAGGTTCTGAGAAGGCTGTGCCTGCCTACTTAGGGAAAATGACCATTTTCTATGCAGAGAGGCAACACATGACTGGACTGTGGTAGATCAGGTACTCTTGGAAAGAGGAACAGAACGTAGGGGACTATTAGCCCAATGGATATTGGGCTGCAAAATATCACTGGAACACTAATCAACACATACAACTCAGCAAAATATCCCAAAAGAGATTAGAGAAAGTATTGTAGTATCTGGAACTTGTACAAAGGAAAGGATCTTGGTCTCTCTAGCCACACTAGAAAACCTCATAGTTCTTGAGACACCCAGTAGGGACTCAGCAGAGCTTTGTCTCAGTCACTAGCCAGAGGCTAAACTCTGTTTCTGTATCTTCTAAAAATTGTAAAAGCAAGAACCACAAAGATATATCTAAGTAATTTAACTGAAATATAAAGGGACTGTGTGCCCAGTAACCCAGGGACCAGTGACTGGGAGTCCAGAAGCAAAACACAAATGTATTTTATGTAGGCAGTTCAGGTTTCCATGTCTACTATAACTGTTGTATGTCATTCCTATGGATTCATGTGGGTTCCTTTATGAACTGATAATGCAGACAGAAAGACTGGTCTTGGCAAATATGGTTCCGGCTGTAAGTGGATCATCATTGTGTATAGCCAGCTGGAAGTGAACTATCACTAAGAGGAGACTCTGAAAGACAATAATGAGAAATCCTCACATTTCAGTGGTATATTGATGATCTACATGTGTAAAAACAGAGGGTTCAAGATAAAAATATGTATGAGTCCATATATACCAGCAGTGTAGAATGGTAGAATGTATTGATTGGCTGTGAAACACCTGGAAGAGAGTACATGTCCCACAGAAGAAGGAATCAATAGCACTTGAGACAGCATGTCTTGATTGTACTCAACTTCTACCAATGGCCACTCCAGTGTTGAGAAAATGGGTACAAGACCAGAGTAAATTAAGATGATGAAATGAAAACTGTGCATGGGGCCATTATGGAAATTCTTTTCCCAAGGCTGACCTCACCAGTACTCCTACTGTCAAATGTTCAGCCAGCCAGTAACAGATCAACTAGACTGTTGAGAAATGATGACTGTTGGTCAGATATGGGACCATCACTCAAGGAACCAAAGCAGCCACTTAGTGTCAAGTTTTTTACATTGGACCCCTTCACTATGGAGGGCAGTTATCTATCTTCACCAGAACAGATATACAGTCCAAGCATAGGCTTGCCTTATTATGCTAGGGCTTATAGTGTTTGACCCATCAGCATTAAATTCCATCTAACATTGTTTCATACCAGCAAACCCACCTGACAGGAAAGGAGACATGGCAGTGATTATGACTGTGGACCTATCATACATACTGCACATTTGGAAGCTACTGACTTGATAAGATGAAAGGCTCCTCTAGATGATTCATACTTGGGTAGGATAACATCCTTCATCAGCAATGGATATTCCAAACTATGAAACACTTACATTGTGTTGTACTCTCAATAAATGAAACATATGTACCTAAAAACCAAGAACTAGAAGTAGAAGTGGCCCCACTAGGAAACTTATGCTTTTCATTCTTCAAATTCTTGGTTTCAGAGGTTCAGTGTTCTAGTATCCAAAAGGGGTTTGCTTTTACTAGGTAACAAAACAAGAGCCTTATTCATCTTTCAGCTAAGGTTATTACCTGGTCACTTCAGAGTCCTCATGTTAAGAGATCAGCAGGGAAGGAAAAACAATGTCTTATTGTTAGAATCAATGGACACTAGTCAGTAGGAAATGATAAGGCTACTTTTAAACAAGGGGCACATGTTTGGTATTCAAGTGATATCCTGCAGTGTCTCGTGTTAGTCCCTTGCCCACTTTACTGACAAGTAGGTATGAGGAGTAGTCAAGGCTATACAAACCAGGAAGTCCAATACCTCCCAATTAATCTCTCCCTTGTTTTTATCAGTTCAAATAATATAAACCAAAAGAGATAACCAACATTGTGGAATGGGTGGCAGAGGGTGGTAGAGGAAGACAGTGACTATCAGCTGCAGTCTTGAGTCCCACTGCAGAAATGAAGTGGTAACGCATCCCACTAACCATGCTCAGGCAAAATCCCTTGCCCCCACCTTCTAATCAGAGACCAATCAGAATCCTTCAGGAATTGTTCATAGAAATTAGGCAAAGCAAATGGCTCTACGCAGATTAATAATGCACTTAAAAGCTGATTTAATACTACTCCTTCAACAACTGGGAGCCTCAGTTAATATTTGAAGATGCTCAGGTAACTTACCTGCCAGTAATTGCTCTGGCAGACAAGAGCAATGTCCCAAGGTCACCTCCCCATCCACAGACAGCCTAAACAAGTCACCATTTGATGAACTGGAATACAAGCCCACCTCTGAACAAGCCTACCTCAATTCCAGAACGCCATTTAGGATCTGCTGCGATTTAGTTGTGAATGTGTCACAATTCAAACACACCACATGCCCATTCTCTTTTCACTCTACCATCAATGTTTCTCAGTAAACTTGCTGCCTGTCAACTTTTAACTCAACTTTTATTTCCCAGGTGAATCAAGATAGTTTTCTCTTTAGAGTCAAATAGAAAAAAAAAATCTCATTAGCTGCCTTCTAATGAGAGATAATAAAAATTCTGCTTAGATTATGAAGGTGCTCAAAGTTACAAACTCAAGGTGCAACAGACTTCCTCGATCAAAGTATCTATTTCTGCAGTTGGGGTATTTTGTCCCGGGTGGTAGTAGGCATCTTGATGAGGGGAGAGCTGAGCTGTCAAAATGCACCTAACTACTATGATTATGTTAAAATCTTAATATTTTTAAGCTTAATAAAAAGATATGAAAAAAATATCCTGCAGGATTCTTAAAGCTAACACACAAAGATTTTTTTTTTAAAAATTTAAAACAGAGATTGCTAACATAAATATTTCCTTCTAAATCACCCTACTCTTACACAGGAATCAAACTGCTTTCAGCATTAATATACTTTGGTTTTTCACCAAAATCCTTCTAGACAGCCTTCATCAGCTGCCAATATGTCTCCATCACAGACCCAAGTAGTCTGTTCACTCTGATTAGAATGTTGGAGCTAATTGAAAGTATGGCCTTTATTATGTCTACAGCAGCCTAATCAGCTAGGAAGAAGACTTTGACACCCTGGCATCCAATCCGTCTCCATGCCACTGAAGCAGAAAGACAGAGATTATGGCCATCAAAGTATATCTTCAGGCAGAGATATAACTCTGCAACCAGTGCTTCCAAATTGTCATATTTTAAAATCACTGCAAGTATATTCAGATTTTTGATAGAAATTCCAAGATGCTCAGAGGTGTCTCAGTTGTCTCATTTTGACTAGATAGCATTTCCCTCACCTGAGGGTAGGCTGCTTGAAGGAAAAGATCATCATCTCTCAATATTCCCTACAATATGTTACAGAGAGCATGGGTTAATACATTTATGCAACAAGGTAATTTATTGAGAAAGGTCCTAGCTGCTTTAATTTTATTCTGAGGCAATCTCACCAGAAAATAAAGAAGCTCTCCTCTTACATCAGCAAGAATAAACTAGAATAGAATAGAGTTTTGAAAGTTCTGGTTCTTACCACCATTCCTACTCCCTGGTGAAAAATACTAATTCTTCTGAGGCAGAGGAGAGAATGTGCCAGCAAGGTTGGGCTCTTTCAAAGAAAACGTTCATCACAGAGGCTTGTATGTTAAAATGTCCACTGAGGTATCTGAGAAGAGGTGGAAACAGAGGGCTCTGGAGAGGGGATGGTGCAAACTCAAAATGCCTGGGTTGGAATCTTATGACTGAGTAAGAAGACCTTTGGATTTGAGTTTCTTAAATTAGTCTGACCCCAATGAAAGTATAATTAAAATCTTGGATAAAGAGGGCTGCAATTTATTAAGTGCTGGAAAGCCTTGGGGAAGAGGCCCAACTGGGAGGGTGGAGTCACCATCTCTGAAGGGCCCACACATGGCTGGACATACCAATTAAGGACGCAAAACCTTTAACCATATATATTGCAAAGGGTGGGAGTGAGATCTCCAGATTAATCAGAAGCTTTTACTTTTTTTAACCAGTCCTTGAAATGGGTCAAACTTCATTTGAATATGAGTTATTTCTTGCCTCTGAAAACAGGGAGCAATTGATAGCTCTAATACTTGGTTTAAATGATTAACCAAAAAGCTAACACTTGTTGCACACTCACTATGGACTAGACACCATATTGATGCTTTAGATAGGTCATCTTGTTTATTACCCACAAACCTAGAAGGCATTACTGTTATTATTCTGAGTTAACTGAGACAAAAGCAGGTTAAAGAATGTTTCTGCATATATCTAATCGGTGGCAAATATGATATTTAAATACCATGTGTCCTCATCCAGAGCCTATGATTTATCTTCCTATTTCTCAAGTAAGGGAGAATTGTTCAGACGCTTCTCCCAACAGAAGGGTTTGCTCCTGGATACAGCACAAGGAAGTAACTTCTTTCCTGGGTCACTCATTGAATACTAATTTTTGATCAGAGAATGATGAAAATTTTAAACCTAGTCCTTCTACTGATGTGTTTGTCAATTTAACTAAAATTTAAATTTTAGTCCTTCCCTATTCACATCTGCCCTACTTCAGCTATTTTTTTTTTCTCATTTAAACTGTCTTCTTCCCCAGAGGGGGCATAGTATATGGCAAAGAGCAGGAACCTGGGAATTGGAAGAAACTGATTCCATTATTGACTGTACCATTTACCAACTGTGTCTGTGGGCATAGTATTTAAAATATTTGCATTTAGTTTTCTGTCAAATGAAGACAATAACTCCCACCACACAAGCTGTTTTGATGAATAAATAGCATGACATACATAAAACTCAGGGCCCATGGACAATACCCAGTAACTGTGAGTTCCCTCTGTTCTGCTTTGATGGTTTATCTTCCTGATGAAAGGATATAGGTGCAATCAGCCACCAAGGCTTAAAGTCTTTCTCTACAGCAAGGAGCAAGGAAGAGCTGCTTGAAGTGGAAACTGAAGATTCCCTATGTCCCATGTTATAACGGCTTTAATTAAGAAAGGACCTCAACTGCACTGAAATACTACTTATCTTGATACTTTAAATACTTGTGTTAGTGCTTTTTGTTTTAAACTAATACCTTTGTTTCAGTATTTGTGTTGGGGTCAGTGCTTACGCTTAGAATTTGATCCAAATTTTAGGGACCTTATGGCCCTTAGGTCAGTTTCTGTAGGTTTCTTTTTAATAGTTCAAAAGACCCAGGTCCTTATTAACCTACTAGAAGTCAGAGGGGCTGGCTTGCTTGCATCACCATTCAGGATTCCCTCTCCATATATTCACTTCATCTGTATCTTTCCAATCTATAACAATTCTTTCTACAACTATATCTTCACTCATTGTATTTTCCTGTGAAAGGAATTCTCCAAATTTCTACATTAATACTTACTTACACATCTCCATATTGCTTTTGAGTTTGAGCCTTGTTTATTTTCAATTTTTGCAAACTAGCTTTAGTTACATCATTAAAACTACAAGCCTATAGAATAATAGTTTATAAAGAATAGTTTTAAGCAGAAAATTATAACAAGTTTTCTAAACAGTTGTAAATTTACTTCATCATCTTCTAAATCTCTACATTTCTGTCTTTTAAATCTCTAAATTTCTCTACAAATTTCTTTTTCCACATGATCCCCTTTAATAATTTATTTCCAGAGCTAATATTTAAATTTTCAAATAAAAAGAAGCACACATCTGACCCGACATTAAAGTGGACCCTACATTCACTAACCATTCCACTCTGTAACAACTACTTAGTTATTATATACAAACACACACAGAAGCACTACTAATCATGTGTTACTCTTCTACTAAAATCTCTCTGTATAGGAAATGAATTCAAAGGTTATTTCTAAAATCCATTTTAAAGTTTATAAAGTTTAAAAATTATAAAAATTATTTATAAAAATAATTATTAAAAATCCATTAACATTTATAAAGTTAATTTCACAGAATTCACCATCAAGGTTTTTATTACTAATACCAGAAGATAAATAAGCCTTTCTTGACAATGAGAATTTCAACCTCCTTTTACTTGTCTGGCTATGTATATTTCAGTCACTCAAGAAAATCTGGTGAGTAAATAAGAGGACAGTCTCAAATCTGTATTCTCTGCAATGTACCCTTCATCACTATGGACGTTAATTACTGGCACTGTCAAATAAACAATATAAACTTCAAATGTTAGTGAGCAAAGTTGTATTTATATTCACAGAAAAAAAAGGCGAGAAATATGTGAAGAGTAGCATATCTAAAAAAAAAAAAATAATGTTACACATGAAGAATATTAGAATATGCTACCCCAGTATGCTACTCTAGTATATTATTTTGTGCTGCAGATCCTTCGAAATAGCAAATGCAAGACTGGAATTTCTCTGAACTCCTCTTATCTGTCTAAAGACAGATTCTCCAAAAGGAACTCAACTGTCTTTAATCCCCTCGAAGGAGTCTCATCTACCAGGCAAAATGGACTCTACTCACAGGAAAGGAGACTAGAAGTCAGCCCACACCAACACAATCACAAACCTTCACTAGCTCCCATGTCTTCTTCTAAGGAGCCACTCACATTTCCAAGATATTGTTTGCTCTCCCTTAGGAGTATTACATCTTTCTTCCCCTTTCACTAGTGAGCTGGTAATTAGTCTTGACCATTCAGCCTCCTAAAGAAGTTACTCATTTTTCCTGGCTATCTCCCATGTATACTCAAAGAGAACAGTTGAACTTGTATTCTTCCCATTAACCTGTTCTTCATTTATGTACTTATTTATTTAGTTAGTTAGTTATTATAGGGTATCAGCTGAAAATCCAGAAAGAAAATTATTTTCCTCCCATAACTTTCTTTGTAATTCAAATAAAGGTACATATCAACAATGAAATGTAATTTTCTTACATAAATATTTAGCCTATATGATAAGTAGTATAATCATCAGAGACATTTTTTTTTTTAAATAACCATCTCAAAGCCTAGAAGTCAGGTAAACATGAACCTTTCATTTATTTGAATCTAAAAAAAAAAAATGGTTTACCAATTTGTTTTGTCTGACCTACAGTCCACACTTTTAGATTACAAAAACATAAATCTGTCTACATGAAACTAAAATATAGTAGCTACGATAAATGACCCCAAAGCAAGAGCATATTTTAGCTTAGGGACCCTTAGTGTCTTTGGGGGCACTAATATTATTTCTTTTGATAGAACTAGCAGCTCATCTTTCCCTTCTTGCAACATTGTGCCCACGCTAACCACCTGTTCTTTCTGCTTTTATTTTACTTGGGTAAGAAAAGTGTTAACATCTCATAGTTTTCAGAGTTAGAAGTCTAGATTGGGGGAAGAAACTTAACAGTAAAACATGCAACACAGAATAATAAATACAACACTTGGATCATATTTTGCCATTTACAAAGTTTTCACCACTCCTTTTAAATGAAGATATTTAAGTGTTAAATTGCATAATACAGAGTTACTGAGGTAGAAATATGGAGAAGAAAAACAGTATACCCTTCATTCAGAGTAGGTTCTTAAATGGACATTGAAAAGTGATAAAAGAATTGTGCTGACCTAGAACATTTGCAGTCTTGGAAAGGCATAAACACTGGCAAAAGTTATTTTTAAAAACATTTAGCAAAGGCCCAAAGATTCAATGTCTACAACTGGAAGGACTTTTGGTTTTTCTACCCTTATGGTGCATTTGTGTGCAAAACATCTGATATGAGAAGCAAGGCACACACCCACATCACATGGAGTATT
Source organism: Condylura cristata (assembly GCF_000260355.1). NCBI lineage: Eukaryota > Metazoa > Chordata > Mammalia > Eulipotyphla > Talpidae > Condylura > Condylura cristata. The sequence goes on from NW_004567137.1 coordinate 10,541,049, forward strand.
AAAGTTTGAATGTGGAGAGTGTTTCACAGTCAATTTGGAACTTGAGGAATAAAACAAAGGCAACTCTGTGGATTTACTTAAACAAATCTCTGCAGGGGTGAAGAATCTGTCTTTTTTTACAAGTCCCTGGAAACTACAGATAGGTAGGCAGACTTGAGAGTTACTAGATTTGAGATTTAAGTATATTTGTTAAGGTTTTCTTAAAAGTGACACCAAATAATGAAATTTGGACAAGTTAACAGGAGTGTGTTGATAACCTCACAGATAAACTCACCCTGTCTCTGCAGGGCTCCTTGCACTCGAAAGCCCTGGGCCTCCTCAGGGCCTTCAGGTGTGTCCCAGGTGAAGGTACAGGGCAGAACTTACCTTTACCGGGAAGCTGGAGTTTAAACGACTGCAGCTGTGTGATGAGAGTCCCCGGAAAAGCGAGGCTTGGTTGTAGGAGGGAGCAGATAAACACATGAGAAATAGAGAAATAAACAAGAACTGACTCACTGCAATATAATTCCCTTACTTTAAAAATGTTACTTTGGTAAAATAGATAAAACTTAATTTTATTCACAAAAGAATCACAGGATGTGACAGTTCTAAAGGCCTAAACCAAAACCTCGAGTACTCAAGACCAAATACTACCAACAACTAAGTAAATTTTCAACTTGCTGAAAACTGATGGTGAGACTTAGGGCACTTCCTCCCCTGCCTATAACACCTCCCTCACGCCCAGGCTGCCACCCAATCTGACTGGGCTAGCCTTGGACATTTCTTAAAGCAGATTTTCCTTGTTCTTGTTTCCATTCGAGGCTCTGGGAGCCAAAATGGCATCAAGCAAAAATGCAATTACTGTTTATTTACGTGGGCAAATTTTTTTTTCAGTGTTCCCAGGCCCAAAAAAGAACCTTCCTAACTAGACACAAAAAAGACACACAAACCGAAAACCACACCCACGTGTAGGGAAAGCAGGAAGGTGAGGCTGATACTCACCTGGAGAGGGGGGTTCTCAGAGAGGTGTTGGCTGGACGGTCTTCCCCAGTCCCCTGCCCTGTGCAGCCTTTAAAGCTGCTGCTGCAAAACCCACGCAGCGCAGCGGCGCTTTCCGGCTGTTGTCGGAAAAGCAGATAATTGCGTTATTGCAAACAGGTGCTGCCGTCGCCTTTCATAAAAGGTGAGCAACTTGAAGAACTTGCATTTCAAATAATATACGTAGAGTAGAATGTCAGGCTTCTAGAAGCTGGACTGGGGAGTCGGAAAGTTTTCCGGAAGCTCGACAAACATTTCACCACCTAAGAAACTCCTTGTGTTGTTTATATAAGACCCCAGGGTCGCAACTTGTACTAGGTGAACATCATAAAACTTTGCTATTGTGCATGCAGTTTCCAGAAAACTTAAATTCATTCTGATTTAAAACATAAAAGAATAAAAGATTGCTGCAGAAACTAACCCTTAATTTATGTCTACAAGAAGGGAATAAGATATTCTTACATTTGTTCATTCATTTAGCAATTGCTAAATGACTTCTATGTTCCTGGAATTATATGCTAGGGATGCCAAGATTAAACACACTATTGATTGCATAGTCTAGAAATGGAAAGAAATGTAAACAAATATTAGCAACATTCTATGATGTGCTAGAACGACAAGTTCTAGTGGTTGACCCCCCCAAAAAAAAATAAAAAAGGAAGCCGCCGATAGTTAGGAAAGTATTTTGACAATTAAAAGTAGATGAGCCATTTGAGATGTACTATATGGATAAGTAGAATTTGCTTTCATGACTTGGGGAGGGAGTAACAAATGATTCTAATGTAATGGGTACTTTACACTATCCTTTCTCAAACAGATACTGGAATATTTCTCTCATCAAACTATACAACCACTTGTTTCTGGGTTCCTAAATACCTGACCCATAAAAAAAGCAGGTAATTTGATCATAATGGGATTGCTGTGGATAAAACTGAGAAAAATTCTTGGTCACTGGATAAATGTCTTTTCTGCTGAAGAAGTCATAGACAGCATTCAGACAGCTGTGAATACAAACCTTTCCTTTCACAGGTAAACAAGCAACAGTTAACAAAGTTCCTGACTGAGCTAGCAAAGTGACATGGTGGTCACTAAATCAGCAAGGGAGCATCACTAGGCATCAGCTTTGCACCTTCACAAACTGGGGATGAAAAGATCCGTGACAGTGGTTGTCTTGATGGTTATTCTCTGACCTCATCCATTCTTCTCTGTCCTTTCCCTTTAAGTGACACTCAGTGGTTAGCCACACTATTCACTCCCAAATCAAGACCCTCTGCTACCACCACCACCACCAACGTTAGAAGCTGAGGCGCTCCCTACTCTATTTCCATTTTTTTTAAGGATGGCATATACTCTGTGTTCTGCTTCCTTCAGAGTCCTTCTTCAATCTCAAGAGCTCTTTCTTCTCTCCATAAAAAGTTGAATCTCCCAAATAAGAAATACTATTTTCAAAATTACTGCTTTTGAGGAGGGTTGCAAAAGCCTATTCTGGAAGTCAAAAAGGAAATGTTGGTTGGTTCTTTCTCTAAATGCTTGTTATCTACAATTCTAATGCTCTTCAAAGCAATGAATGCCCCTGACCAATTCCAACCGAGCAGAGATAAGGACAAAATGCATTTTTCTAAATAATATCTCACTCTATTTTGTCAGCATACAAAATGGTAAAAAGGAAACCTAGGAGAGCTGGGTGGACCACTTTTATTATCGAGTATGTTTGACAAGTTTAAAGTAACCCTCTCAGGTAGATGTTATCATCCCCCATATTGTAAATGTATTTAAGATATAGTTGGGCCCATGCTCACAGTTACTGGGTTGGACTCATGCCAGATGTTCTAACTTCAAGTCTAATGTGCTTTAGGCATGGAACATGTATGTCTGAGAGTCACCACTGTGCAATTTATAATAGCAAAAATTGGAAGTAATCTAAAGCTTTATAAACTGGATATACTACTTAGTAATATAGTAGATTACTAAGGAAAACTAATAAAAGAACTACACCATTAGGTTCTGACTGGGTTTGAGTTGACTGTTAACCAATACAGTATCAAGTAATATAAACACACTATGAATGTTTCAGAATAGCAGCTACTTTGGGGACTAATAACATAAGAAGGAAAACATAAGCTATGTAGGTAACATAGTGAGTACAACATTTCTATCCCACACTGAGAAGGTGGGATAGTTCTAAATCTGGTCAACTATGTAAATCTGGGTTAGAAGTCCATCAGTTCTGATTGGTTGCCCACTACATTATTTAGGCTAGAAGTTAACTAAGTTCCAATTGGTCCAATAACAAGCAAATCAGGTGAAAAGTTAGGAAACAGTGACTCATTGCTTTCAATCCTGGGTGGCCTGTGGCTGGGGGCTTTGTTTCACCTCCTTCCCACATAGGGATTTGTCTGAGCCTGCCTGGGTACACCTGGGGGCTGACAGTGTCTTCCCATTGGTTTCAGTTACCTAAACTTAAATGACTCTAAACTGGTGCCTATTTCTTGTCAAGTTTCATCAAAGTTAAGACTTGTAGAAACTGGAGGGTTGATGGTTTCAATCAGGAAGCTTGTAAACTATTGACATCCACTTGTATTTGAGGGTCTGAGAAAAGAAAGGAGACTAAGATTCCAGGCTTTAAACCCTTTTCCACCACCTCCTTTGTTTGAAATGCTGCCTCTGTTGATGATTGCTATGAGTGAGCCACGTCATATTGCTACCCTTATCAGAGCAAGGACAGACCCCTTCCACCAAAGTTTGCAGAAGTTTGACCTGACCTGACCCATGGAACCATGAACAATAGAAAAATCCCCTTAATTATAATTTTCTGTGAGCAAACAGGAAACTTAACCACCACTCTCAACACTGTTCTTAAGGCAAGTTGTGCTCTTGCACTACAAATAACTGACTTAACAAATGATTGTTGGAATGAACTGTTGGTGCATTGAGTAAACAGACTATTTGTTTTCAGTTGTGAAGCTAAAACTCCTTTAGACTCTTTCTGTAATTGGAACCAATTGCTGGGTTAGCCATCACACTATCACTTAGGTGTCACTGTGGCTAAATATGAAAATGAATCCAAGTCCATGGTATTTACAATCCCTGTGTCACCTCTATTTCTCTCCTAATATACACATGGCTCTTTAGTGGACTCCCTTAATTTCTGCAAGAAGGTTCAGAGATGGCCCTCCCTGGTGGCGCAGTGGGCTAAAGCACAGCACCGAGAAGCTAAAGCCACTTCCACATGAGTTCGATTCCCACCTGCCCCAGAGGTGACCACATGGAGTGGCAGACCTCTCCTGACCCGCCCACTACTCCCCTCAGCAGTGTACTTCATCGATCTGCCTGTTCTGCTCCCCACTCTGTCTCTGGTGAAGCCTCTCGCCGCCCCTGAGCCTCTGCCCTGTACCCCAGTTCTGTATGCACAAATAAATACATCTTACAAAAAAAAAAGAAGGTTCAGAGACTATAGGAACTGTCATTCCCTCCCCACTACTGTGTGCCCAGGATCACCCATTTTCTCTGTTTACAGTGACCGGATGCTGAGACGCAGTAGCTCAGTGGAAGCCCACTGTACAATGTACAGTCCTGCTGCATATTGCAGGTGTTCCAGCCAAGTCTTCTAAAGCTGCCTTCAGCCACAACATTTCCTCATGGCCCATGCATCCTAAGTCAAGGATGTAGAACTAAGCCTTAAGGTGATGCTTGGCCCCTGCCATTCAAAGTGTTATCTTCAGGCCAGTTCAAGTCTATCAGTAGTTGACAGTCAATGACAAAGTCAATACTGAAATTGAGAATTCACACTAAAAACTTTTCTACATTGATGGGCAATGTTATGTCCAAGAACATAATGGGTGAGCTGATTTCATTAAACAGAATGCGCAGTTTTGGTGTTCTCAAACTCACAAAATGAGTTTTATGTGATGTAATCTGCAGACTGGTTATATACCAATAAGACCATGCATTGATGTGCAAGATATCAGATGCAAAAAATGCAAAAAAAAAAACTTTAAAGCTGTTTTTTGGGGAGTTTTTGTTTGTTTGTTTGTTTGAGTTTTTATCTAGGCTGCTGAGAATGGAGGGAGGGAAAGTTTAGTGACTAGAAGTTAGAAAGAACACCAGGACCACTGTAGAAGTTGTGATTTCTGCAGTCACAGAGTAATTTTCAACTTTTGTCAGTTGCTTGTGTTTGAAACCAGAGTACTAGGGCAGAGGTGTGTGAGGGTCCAGCATGGATCGCATTGCATTGCAAACTGCCTCTTCAGAGGCTTTGGAGTGCTTTCCTTCTCTCCAGCAGAGCAGAAATAACTTGTGTGTACAGCTCTGATGTCCAAAAGAAAAGCCACACAGGGACATCTAGTGGCAATGGGAAATCACCAAACTGCTCCAAAGGAGTCCAGAGTTAGAGCTGTTTGGGAACTTCTGGTTCCTTTGTTGAACTTTACCTCACACCCTAGTAAATCAGCCACTGTATTTGCAGGCAAGCAGAAGTTGGGAGGAACTGCAGCTCCTGAATAAAGCTGGGCATGCCGGCCAACACACCACTCTCGACGTTGTGCATCCAAATGAAACAGAATGACGGCAACAGGCAGCTTCTTCAGGCCAGTGTGCTGAGTAGAGAAGACAGGGAGGAGGCCCTCATTTTATGGGCAATTGCTTCAATACTCTCTTTCTAGTTGGCGGTAAAACAGACTGTCCCTCTGAGAGAGAGAAAAGAAACAAACTCCAAAATAAATGGAATACATTAAACACAGTCCTCAAATTTGCTCATCTATTAGAATCAACAGAACTCTTAATGAGAACTACTTGTGAGTTACATCCAGATGACAAAGCCAAACCAAAGCGAGCTGCCCAGATGGCTAACACAAGCCCTCTCCTTGCCTTTCATGGTAGGGCTGAAGCTAAAGTAGACACAGCTACAGATGATTTTCATGTCAAATGCTGATTTTTTCACAGGCATACAGGTGTGCTAGTAACTTAGCTGTGAAGCTGGTTTAAAATCATAGTGGATTTTATGATGAGAAAAATACTGAAAATCTATAACCACTGACTTTTGCTATTTCTATGTATAGCAAGGTCAATTTTTAAGTACTATTTATGCACCCTAAAAGTACATCTAATTGATGTAACCTCAAAGTTTTGCCTTAAACTCTGCTGCCCACATCTAAGAACAACAAAACTCTTGAATTTGTTCATTCATACTTAGCAAAAAACCTTTCTTCATTAAGTGATTTCATATCTCCATCTCCTTTTTGCTGTGCCTCAAATCTTACTTTTCCATGATGCCAATATTATTATTACTCATGTGCTTTATCCCACACTACATAAGTAACGGTTTCAGAATAATATCTATGCTAACATCAATTTTATTTTTTTACTTTTTAAGTTCTTTGTGCCAGAAGGAATGTGTAGTCATACTGTTACAATTAAAGTCACTTCAGCTAGTTCCTCAGTGGAAGGTTATGCTATCCACAGGACTATTTTGATGTGTCTTCTCCTTTTTATTTTAACGTATAAAAACTTCTCTTTGTATGTTATTGTACTTTCTTATGCAAAATAATTAGGATTTCCAATGTCCTATAGTAAAAAGAAAGATATTTAAAGAAGAAAAAAAAGAATACTTTTCTCCCTCTCCCTTTCCTATACTATAGTTTGTCTTTTCACTGTTTTTAAACAATTTTTTTTAAAGATTTCTTTATTTATGGATATAAGAACTTGGGTACAGGCCAGACATGCTGGAGGTAAGAGGATTCACCAGAGACAGAGTGAGAAACAGAACAGGCAGATCAACATTGCTGAGGGGAGCAGTGGGTGGGACAGGAGAGGTCTGTTGGGCCATGTGGATCACCTCCCTAGCCAGGATCGAACTTGTGCTGCAGTGGCTGTGGATAGTTTCATAGTGCTGTGTTTCAACCCCTTGCACCACCAGGGAGGCACTCGCTGGTTTTTAAAACTTAAGTATAAGCACAGCACACAGACATACAAACACAAACTTACAAACACATTTTTATATTCTAGAGATTATATTGTACCATGAGCACATAAAGTTTTTCTCACTCTTTTTCATAGTTGCATAATAATCCATAGTGTGAATATATCATAGTTTATTCAGCTATTTTCCCTTGGTAAACTTAATTGTTGTAGTTCATATTTTGAAATATATTTTAAAATGTTAATTCCAGATTTTAAAGATCATGTTTATTATTTTTGTTTTTGGTAAAAGGCTCAAGGGTGATTTTTGTAAATTAGTGAATCTAAAATCTGTTTATATGGTAGAGCAATGAGAAACTCTGATTTCCCCAGTGGAACAATATTTCTCCATAAAACAGTAACAAATTTAAAACCATCAAAGAAAGTAGGAGCAGTTTTAAAAACAATAACTATGACTGACTATATTATCACATGTATATGATATAAAATCACCACCATGAACATAAATGCCCCAGGTAAAAATTAAGATGTTAAATTAGACATCATCAGTTGTTTCTCAGTTTTCCATTCAGCGTCACTTGGTCAGAGTTCGTTCTGCTCTCTGTGTAAACTATATGGCACTGGGTGTAAAGCAATTAAACATTAATGGTTTTAACTCCCATTTCTGTGAAGTGAGTGATTTAAGTGTTACACTGGATGGAATCATGATTTCTATATATTTATTCCAAGCAAAAAGAGGCTTTTCCAGCTGACATGACTTTTAAACTTCAATATCCATCATAGTAATTAACATCAAGAGTAATGATCCCAGAGAGAAAATTCAGCTACCAGGGGAGTACATACAGACTCAAAATATGGGGATTGGAAGCTATGTTTTCACAGAGGTTAATTATCAATATCTCATTCCTTTAAAAATTAAATAAATGATAAAAGAGATGAAATACTCTAGTAATTCTATATATATAGTCCATGAAAATACACAAATTGGATAAAACATAAGAGAATCAATGTTAAAAAAAAGTTATTTTCTTAGTAATTTTTATTAGATGGTGGCAAGGTATTTAGTGAAGAAGAACTAGAGAAATTCCATATTCACTCATAGCCCTTCTTATTCAATGTATAAATCAGGGATTGATACTTTTGTTCCTATAAAAGTCCAGATAGTAAATATTATGACTGTGAGCTAAGAGGCAAAATCAACTATGATATGTAGGTACTTATATAACAAGAGAGAAAATGAATTTCCACATTACTGATGAAATTTAAAGAATAATAATAATAATGATGCACAATTATTGTTCTGCAATTTAGATCTACTAATGCGAAGAATGGAAATTTTATTCCAAGGATAATATTTTGCTTAATTGAAGTTCAAATTTCGTGTACCCAATGAATAGCAAATGTTTGCTCCTGGAAATCGTTTTCAGTTTGTGGACCAAAAAAATAGGCAACAGGTCAGATTTGGCCCATTGATCATAGCAGACTTTGGATAGGTAATTCCCATTATAGTATAGGTTCAGTTCATTTAACAAATCTTTTTACAAGCTCTAAGTTAATGAATTCCCAGTAGAGTGTAAACTTCACAAGTCAGGACTTTGTAGGACTATTCATTAAAGCATACCAGGTATATATAGAAGAGCACCTGGCATAGAGAAGATGCCCAATAAATATTTCTTTCATGAAAAGAATGAATACATTTCCTATTAACTTATATAGAGATTAGAATTAGGTAGAACCTAACTAGCTCTCAAAGTCTAAATTCTAGAAACCCAGAATTAAAAAGACCAAGGAATCCTGTTTCACTTTCTTTGGATATTGGTCCCACAATCAGCCAGCCACTCTTCCTAGAGATTGGTCTACCCAAATGATACTATGCTCAATATTTCAAGATAATTTAACAGATCTTAAAATAGGGGTGAGTAATTTTTTTTTTCGGAAAACTAGCAAACTATTATTTGATTTTGGTTACATCACATTAGTGATTTAAAGAAAATTAATTTAAAGATTAACATTCTAAACATTAGGCCACAAAATGCTAGTTAACATGTGCATTTAGCTTTGGCCTCATTAATAGAGGTTATAAGTTTTCTACTCTAATTATCCCCATAATTTCTCTTCATACTTTATCACTGGAGAAAGAGGATACATGCCAACACCTGCCTCCAATAAAAAACAGAATTTTTAGAGTCAGGGCTATTTAAAAAAATTTTTTTAATTCAATCTTTACTTTAAATGGGTAGAAATGAAGGGAACAAGAGTGTGTAATTTCCCTTTGTATTTAATGCAAGTTACTGGCAAAGCTATTGTTAGAACAATTCTTGGTTCTCAACACTGTATTGTCATTGAAAGATGCATTATAAAGGAAAAGTAAATTACATCCCATTAGTTATCAGGCTTATAGATTTAGTAGCTCAGACAAAGATTTAGCACACCCCTTATTTTCATGATTAATATACTCCACAGAAAGAATATATAAAATTATTTAAGCAAATAATAACACAAAAATTTTACATGTGAGCCAGAAATATTTCCTGTTCTACATTCAATGCGCCAATAGTCAGAAATTGATTAATTTTGATGAAACACTTGGTTGGGAGCAGGGTACAGATGATAATTTCAAGAGAACAGACTGGGCACAGTTTGGGAACCAACTTGATTATAGAGGCGATAAGGCTATCCAAATATTTGTTCCTTGTCCCATCTGTCTCCCTAAGGCAACACATTGCAAATAAGAAGGAGAAGGCCAAGTTCATAACCCAATATCACGTTTTTTATTTAGTTACAACCATTGCTATTATACTAAGCATATAACAAATTACCACCAATATGACACATTAGAATTAGTGCTGTTTTAATCACATGATGATATAGAATTTATAAAGATGCTTTACATGTGTCTGAATTGAACCTCAGCACAACATCATTAAGTAGGCAGGTGTGGTAAATTAATTACACAAATAGCCTAAATTTTTCATCTCTCCTGTGTCTGTGCTACTGTACCACAAGACTTAGCAGTTCCTCACTAATAAGGTTGAGTCTGTTTCCCAGCATTTAATCCTGGAGTCAATCATGTTGACCTCCTTTAGCGTATAGCATGCTAGTGAATGTGACATATGCAGAATCTTGAAAATGCACTTACATTCTTTGATTTCCTCTCTTGCTTGTTCATTGTCATATCCATAAGACACCCCAACTAGTCTACTGGTGCAAATCAACAAATTTTTCTTCAAAAGACCAGATAGCAAATATTTAGGGTTTGGTGGCCACGTAGTCTCAATTACAACTATTCAACTATTCCACTCCACCATCATGGCCTGAAAGCATTCAAAGAAAATCTGAAAATGAGTATGCACAGCTGTGTTCCATAAAGCAATATTTGCAAACAAAAACAAAGGAAAAAGGCAATCAATGGGCTGGATTTGGCCATTGAGGCAGAATTTGCTGACTCTCGTACCAAATGACGAGACACATGGAATAGAATTGAATTGCCTTGGTCATCTTAGTTGAGATCACGGCACATCAGTGAGTGCTGATTCATTCCCAGGCACAGAGACAACCTGGATACACATCCAGCAGAACAGACTGGCCAACCTGTAGTTTACGACAGATACAGGATCAGAATCAACCAACAGCAACTCAACTCTGCAGAATCATTTGCAAAGTCATTGGGTGATTTGGGTACAATTACTGAAGGGACAAAGGGCTAACTGCCTTGGTCACTGTATCTTGGGTGGCAGGAAGTATCAGAACTCAAGATACAGATGATCCAAATCCAGTGCTCTATTCACTATACAACATTGCTTCAATCCTTTACTTTTCTCTTTATTTTTGGTGGTTTTCTTTATACAGAGACATAGAAATGTATAATCTAGGCTAAAAGATGAAGAATTTTAGTTAGTGTCTAACTCTACTAAATCTCCTTGTAGCCATTAGCTATTAAACATCATGTCACCCAGACTTAGAGCTTGAATTATTTTCCTAAAATTGCTAACACAGATCTCTTCATAGTGTCTCATAGTCTATATTGCCTGGTTCACATTTTTCAAAACTCCAGTAAAAAGGAAACAACTTAAATGGCCTACTCTTGCACACAATCTCTCTCTCTCCATTTTACAGCTCCCATTTTATGCAGGCTTGTCAGAGCTTTCTGAATGAAATGTGACTTAGGGCCTGCGCTTTCTGACTGAAGAGGCTCATAGGTCCTATAGCTCATCGACAATCTTGTACTTGAGCTGCCAAGTATGAGCGATGGGCACCAAATTCAAGCCAACATAGCCCTTCCCAGAAGTCTCCCTTTGACAACTCCTCCTTGTCAAATCCAACAGTTTACATAGGATATATAGTGAATAAAGGACCCTGAAAGATGAGAATGTAGAGGTGCTGCTTCTGCTGATAGCAGGAACACCTATCAACTTCCCACAGGGCTGACTTTTCAGGCTGGCAAGGGGATGATGATCACAGGGTTTGGGCTCTGCTGCTTCTGAATGGGTGGCAGAGACTCTCAAGGCAAATCACCTCACTTCTTACCACCTGCCTCCAAGAACAGTCAGCACGGTGCAATGATGCAGGGTTAGCATTTGCAAAATAGGACCAGGACACTTGCACGAATGGTTTACGGAACTCATGCAGGAGTCCCCAGTCTTGAGTGTCTAAGCATTCAAGTTTAATTCTTTGGGCACCAGGAACTCCATGATCTTTTCTCTACTCTGGAGAAACCATGGCTTTATAATCACCAAATGCAGAGAGAGAGGGAAGTTGCAAGAAGCACCTAGCTACTCCCCCTAAGGAGCAAAAGCTGTGCAATTATCCTTTGATAGGAACATACTCATTGAACATGCATAGACATGCAAAGGTGCTTGCTTCCAAGCTAGCAAAAGCCAAGATCAGCCTCTTTGTGTATTAACATGGTGAAAAGAAGAATATTTGGGTCATAAAAGTGATTAGATACCAGGGAAATAGAGAGAAAAAAAACCCCACAAAGATAGGCATGAACTAAGCCTATCTTGTCTAAGCTCCCACAAGGGTGGATTGTTTGGGTCATCATTCTTGTTCTTATCAGTCCTACTTGCAAAGCTCCTGTAAGTAGGGATATGAAGGCAAGATGCTGCCATCCCATGTTTAGTACCATTCATGAGATCACTTCTATTTTTAAATGCATGTATCAGATTATCTTAAGTTGTATATCATTTCCATTTCATTTGTAGAACTTTCTCTGGTCTAAATCCACGCTAACCAAACAAGCTTTTGGTGCCACAAAGACTACAATCATGTGCAGAGCATTAGGTGTGGCGTAACTTTGGTGTACTCACTTAGAGAAAACCATCAGAAGCTTCCTGATCATGACTTAGTTTCCACTGACAGCTTGTCCACTAGGGCAGAATCACCTGAGCTCAGGATTCAGCCACCTGATAAACAAGAAAATTAACACGATGGAGTTTCAGTGAATTCTCTGTCATTCTGACTTATACTCTAGTCTCATCTATAGTTGGTTTATTGTAAGTTTACTTCTCAGGGACTATCACACCAAGACCTTGATAGAATAAGTCTCTGAACCTTTAAAACAGAAGGATTCATCCCTTTGGCATTCATTAGATAAGACTTTCCTCAATCTTATTTTAAATGCAGAGCCTTTGGATAATTTATGAAATTCTGAGGTCCCACTGTCATCCTTCCAAAGGCTTAAGTTGAATAAGGGAATCTTATGGTTGTTACTCACTACCTGCTAAGAAAATTCTACTTTCATATGTGGCATCATACAAAAAAAGTTTGTTTTAAATAATAAAGAACTAGTGTAATAGACATATCCACTCATAAACACACACACATCCCTGTGTATAGCCCTCAGTTTCAGAAGTTTTGAGAAAACATGCTTCACCCATACGTACCCCATTTGCATCAAGCCCTCATCCATCAAGTTCCTGTCTTTGCCCAGCCAATGCCTCTATAAGAATTATGGACGTATTCTCCCACTTTCTGCATTAGAACCTTGACTTGTGGTGGAGTTGGTTTCAGGTGGGAGAGAAGATAGGAGTCATGATCAAAGGGAGATAGTGAAGAAGTTATTTTTTAGCTACTAAGTGTTTATAATGGTTGGTCTTGGTGTGGTGATGGAGCTGACCATGTGTGGCTGTGTGTGCGCGCACACACCAATGTGACTTCTGTGCCCCTGAATGAGAATGCATATGAAAAAATTAATAAAACACAGGGGAGGAAAGAAGCACAAGGGACTATGGCGATGGGGCACAGGTGACTTGGGAATAGGAATTTTTACAGGAGCTACACCTGAGAAAGCAAACATGGTATAAAAATGAACAACGATATAAAACATATACAAGTAAATAGATCTAAATAAAAATAAATAAAGCAAAATATTTGCTTTCAAAGAGTTCTAATGAAGTGCAGAAACATGCATATATCCACCATGCCCCCCCTCCCCTGCCCCACAGAAGCACCCAGGCAAACCATGCAAACTCTTTCCACATCTTTCCGCCACAGGCCTGAGACACTTACCACACAGTTGGCACTCTAGAGCCACCGTGCCATGTGGGCAGTAGGGGTTCCTTGGTGCAGGATACCACAGGCCAGTAAATGTTCCTCCCCTTCATCTGCCTTCTCCACTAAAACAGCTGCACAAGGACTTGTGAGTGAAAATTCAGTTAGAGACCATTTGAAATTTTCTTTATAACTATTACTTAAACTTAAATTTAGAAATTGAAGTGGGAATTCTGTAGACACTCTCAAAGTTTTCTTAAGCATTTTCTGCATAGTTCTTGTAGCTCTGATAATACAAAAGTGAAGGTCTGTTTCTCCCCCGTAACTGTATTAGACAAATGGATAACCATGACCATAACCCTATCTATTCCGAAACTGTGGTGAAAAGCATTGCCAGGGAAGTAGATATTACAAAAAAAAAAAAAAGAGAGAGAGAGAGAGAGAGAGAGCTGAGAAAGAGGGAAGTAATGATGGTTAAATATCTCTCACAAAACTAGGGTTAACTCAGTTAATCAAATCTTTATGGCTACTTTTTCCAAATAACTTGTTCATGGAAAACACGCCATTGTCTAGAAAAGTTTTCTAATATGATTCACAGATGTAGATGATTTAATTTTCAAATAATGTCACAGTTCAGACAGGCTGAATAAGCTGTTCCAGTTGAGAACAAGGCAGAAGTGTGTGTGTGTTGGGGATTGAAAGGGGTGGGTATGTGTGTGTTTATTTATTTATCTAAATTTTGAATTTTGAACTTTCACTTCTGACCTTGTAGTCTTTTCCATTTATCACACCACATAGCTTTCTTGAAGCCAGACCCATGATCTGTAAAGTATTTTTAACAAGAGTAATTTACCGAACTCTTTATAGTCTATTTTCCAAGAGATTTTGTTCAAAGATTAAAAGAGTTGCTCAAATATGAAACCCGAAAGTGTTATACAAAGACTGTTCCTTTATGTGGTAAACAATGATGAGGCCTACTAAAAGCTCGACTTGACATATATTGAAAATTAAGATTAATGAAGCAATAAAGGCTCTCCCTGGAGGTGCAGCAGGTTAAGGCACAGCAATGCAAGCTAGCTGCAGCTGCTTCAGTGCTAGTTCAATTCCCCACCTCAGAGGTGACCCACATGGCATAGCAGACCTCTCCTGACCCGCCTGCTCCCCTCAGCAGTGTACTTTGTCGATCTGCCTGTTCTGCTTGCTCCACACTCTGTCTCTGGTGAATCCTCTCACTGCCCCTGCACCTCTGGCCTTTATCCCAGTTCTGTATACATAAATAATTCTTTTAAAAAAAAGACCAATGAAATGATAGAAAGAAAACTAATAAGCATAAGAAAAATATTGGTATTTTAAAAGTTCATTCTTTATTATAAATATCTACACATAATTCCACATAAGACAAAAAAGACAAAATTTGCATATATGTATTTGTGTTTGTAGATTTGTATGCTTATATATCTATTATGATTTTTTTATGTTGACATAGTCATGTCTGATTGTAAAAGCAAAATGAAGTATCACTGGATGCTAGGACCAATGAGTCTAAGTCTGAGGAACAGTCTCAATTTAATATCCCACATATGATTACTAAAGTAAAAATAAACCTTTATGATAGCCAACCTGGTGGTACTATCTTACTAGATGGATCAAATTTTACATCACAATGATGTGGCATATTGAGATTATATATGTGTGGGTGTGTATGTATTATACATAGGTGTGTGTATACATATATATATATATACATACACACACACACACACACACACATACCTATGATGTACTGTAATGTGAAGGACACATCATCAAAAATGGTTTCTCTGAATCTAAGAAAGAAAAAATAATAGACAAAACAAAGACAAATTAAGGTCTATGAATCAATCAACCCATACTCTTCAAAAAAATGTCAATCATATAAAAGAAAAAAATAATGAAGAATGCTTCCACTTTATGAAAATTAGGAATGACAGTAGAATGTAGTTGGTTTTGTTTAATTTCAGTATTAAAACATATAATATTATAACTAAAATAGTTATAAAAGATATTGTTGGAAAATTAGAGGAATTCAAGAAAGGACTACTTATTAAAAGTGGTGCTGTATTAATAGTATATTTTGGGGTGTAAAAATAGATGATGGATATTTGAAGATTGTCTTGTCATAGAAGATCATAAAGTATTTCAGAGTAAGATATCATGAGACCTGCAACTTATTTTCAAACTGTTCAGAAAAACACGGATTGAGTTAAAACTAAGGTGGTAAAATGTTAGCGATTGGTAAATCTAGGTAAGAGGTTCATTGGATTATTTTTTACATCTCCAAAACCTTTAAAACTAAAAGTTGGAAGAAATAAAACCAAATAAAACTCTTTATATTCTTTATTTCATTTGCCATTTCACCAATATTGAAATATAGGCTTGGAGTACATACATTCTTTTTATAGATTTAGAATGTGAGAGGCTGAATGAATGTTACAAATTATAATAAAAATTTACAACACAGCATATAACAAAAGACTGAAAAGCACATTCAATTTCTAGTGCAAATACAAAACAAGAATAAAGGCTGATGATGATGATATTAATATTCAAAATAGATTTTTCCCAGTTCTTAATTTCTCTGCTCCCCCTTACTTAAAAATCTAAGAAAATAGCCACTATAAATTGAAAATAAAGAATTCAGAGAAAATAATTGGCTCATGAGTTGTAGGATTCTCTTTACAGGTACAATTTATTCTTCAGCAACCTGTAAGCCATTGAAAGGGTAACTCCATAGCCAACAAAGAAAGCCAAACCTCGGTTTGGCTGAGGGAGGGTTAACAAATAAGCAATTGTGTGGTAGAACCTGGCTCCCACGAAGAGTCTGAAGTGGAGGATGGCTGTAGACAAATCCGGCCCACTCAGGGAATACAGAAGGCCAACCCCAAGGAATGGCACGATGTTTTCAAGGTCGTTCAGGTGAGCTCTGAGCAAGAAGATGAGAGTAAAATATGCATTTCAGATTCAGCAGAAACCTGTTGGTGTTCCCTTCTTCTGAAGGTAAATGTAGGAGTGCGTGGAGCTTAAAATGTAAAGTAAGCTTCATTTTATTTCTCTCCAATGGCTTTGCTTCCTTACTTGGCTGTTACTTAGAATATTTCATATTTTTGTTTCTTACCATTTTTAGTGTCTCTTGACAAATAACAGATAAGTCATTTTACACTTCTAAGAATATCAAAACTGAATTTATATAATGATACTCCATTATTTTTTCTTCAAAAGTTCACACATTTTTCAATTCGAAGAAAATCCTTTTAGATTATCTTTCTTAAGATTCCTCCTTCACTTCTGCTAGTTTGTGAAATGTTTATAAGACAGTCTTAGTCCATTCACCAAACCACAACATTGGCAAGATTTAATTGAGCAATTTAACATTAAGAATCTCATACTTTCAATATACCAGGCTACATAACTAGCTAACCAAATATGGGTAAAATTTCAGCCTATCTATCCTCATTACATAAGAAATTGGTTTATAGTAGTAGATCATGTTACAAAGTATGCATAAAAATGATCGACAACAAAGAGGAAGATAGATTTCTTAACTTTTGTCTTTATACCACAGCTAGAAGAAAGTAAAAAGAATGGGTTAGTCATAAGTTTCCCTCCAGGGCCCTCCCTGCTGGTTCAGAGAGCTAAAGCATAGCACTGCAAGCCAGCTGCAGCCACTTCAGAGTGAGTTCGATCCCCAGCCCCGGAGGTGATCTACATGGCACAGCACCTCTCCTGTCTGCTGCTCCCCTCAGCAGTGTATTTCATTGATCTGCCTACTATGCTCCCCACTCTGTCTCTAGTGAATCCTCTCACCGCCCCTGCATCTCTGGCCTACACCCCAGTTCCTAATGCATAAATAAATAAATCTTTCAAAATACTGAAATCATATTTAAAAAAAAACTAAGTTCCCCTCCAATTCACAACACCTTGGTCTTCTATGGCTAGGATTATGAATGCAAAGTACATCCATTACTGGTTTGATTTTTTTAAGTACCTAATTTTAAAATCTGATGTCCATAGCTTTAGAATCAAAAATCACTTCAGAATTTTTGTGGATATTGAGAGTTTGATAGCATTTATCAGCTGTTAATTAATACATACTTCAAAATGAAAATCATTCAATGTTATTTTAGTCTCTTCTCTTTTAGCAAAAAAAAAATTATTGCATTCTGCCACTCAGTAATCATTACCTTGCCTCCTTTCATTCCCTGTCTCTCCAAAATGATTTCGAAGATCTCCTGCCAAAGTGGACAACAACATAAAGATATGAAGAAAGTAACCTAGGTGGTTTGAAAGATTTAAATCAAGAACTACCAGTTCCTGAATAAATCAAAGACAGAGTGTGTAAGTAAGTGCTCCTTATCCCCTCTCAGCAACATAGGGGCTCCTGAGAATCATGTTGGCCAGAAAGAACAGACTCACTAGTGACCACTAGAGAAGAATCTATCCCAGTTATACAAAGGCATTTGCTTTGTTCCTCTTATTCTGTTGAACCACAGATACATTTCCACCCCAGCCCGGGTATTGTAGCTTCTCCCTCACAACATTCCAAAAGGACAGAAACATGCACTTCAGTTAAGAAAAGATAAAGTGAGACAATGTGGAAATAATGCCCATGTGGAAGTCTACAGTAAGCAACTGGCAAAAAGAATGCAGTGTTTAAACAGAAAAGAAAGGCAAGGGCATTAAGAGAAAGAGCTTCGTGGGGGAGGAGGGCAGGAAAGTCAGGGTTTCCTTTCACTTTATTGACCCCACAATTTGTTGCTAGCCTCCCTCTCTCCATCCTGTACCGCCTTTGCAATTTTCTCCTTTCTCCTTTTCCACTACTCCAGAAATCTTACAGATACACTCCTGATCGTCCTAATAAGGCATGTCAACGGTCCCTCATCCTTTCTGCTTAGTTATTTGATTTAAAAGCTGTCCTTTCTGGGCCCTGCCCTAAGCCTACACTTACCTCAGAAGCACCTGCTCTAGCTCAACATCACACATCCAGTGTAACCCTCTCTGCTCCGAGCACAGAGCTCACCTGATAGTGGCAGCTTCCTTCATTTTTATGCTATTTCTAGATGACTACTAAAATCTGCTGTTGGTGGATATTAATCTGTATGTGTGCTCCCCCCCCTTTTTTTTTAACCTGGGTCTACCTCTGAGTCCCAAGATTATGTGCCCCCACTTTCTTCTTTGGACAAACATCCATTGGTACAAGCTTGCCCTGCAGCAGGTCTCTCTTCCAGCTCTGTTGTGTGCTCTTGAGATTCCAGCCACACCTTCCTCCCTCACATCAGCATCACTGACATCTCAGCATGCAACTGACCAGGATCAGAGTTGCCAGGCTCCTTTGCGAAGGTTTCTCAAGGGTTAATGAGCAACAAAAGGAGTTTCACACAAGTCTTCTGACTCCCTCACCCTCCGCCTAGAATCTTCTGTCCAAATGTCCAGGAAGGAATTTTCCTAAATTGACACGATCTCTCCTCTCCAGTTTCTCCTACCAACTCCTACTAGCCTTCATGTTCTTCCTTCATGAAATACTCCTGTATCCTGGACATTATATTTCAACCCCCACAAATTTAATCCTAGTGGGAAACTACTTTACATCATTCTCTAATTACAACATGCTTTAGGAGACTCATTCTTAAAGTTCATTTACAGCATCTCAGCAGAACTGGTGACAGTGAGACACACACACACCTAGACACACACACAGTCATCTCCAAAAAATGATTCATTCATGCATAGGAGCTAGAAGGGAAGTCACTTACTCTAACTGCTAGCCCCACTGCTGTCCCTTGACACAATCCCCGGGACTAGCACCTAGACTCCGCTGAAGTTCTCAGTGAAGAGGTCTGCTCCTTCTGTGCAGGCTGTGTATTCTAAATGTCTTTTTTTCCCTCAATACCAAACCCAAGCCCTCAGTTATTTTTTCTTTCGAATGGTTTTCTTTATTTCTACAGCTGACCTGAATGCCTTACAACTTTCTTTTTATCTTGTTGTATTGACTGGATATACTCTTGAATTCCTTCTATAACAAGATGAGATAGAATTAAATAAACAGTTGATATGCATTTTAGCCATCACTGATTTGTACTTGTCCAAAACTCAACTTACAATTATCTAGGCTATTTACTATTACTCAGGGCATCTTACTCTATGTTTTAACATAATTGTCCATATATGTATGTGTTAATTTTCTGAATATAGCATAGCCTGGAAGCATGCCTGTTACTTCATTGTAGTCCCATTCAGTCCCTGGAATATGCTAATAATAAATGCTAATAATAACAACTTTACCTTACAAGAAAAAAAATTGAAGAAAAAAAATTAAAATGTCAAGATAAAAATAAAAAGAGATAATGGAAAATACACCTCTCAAAGGAATCTCCAAAAACAAATTGTTACTAGGAACTTTACTTTATATATTTACTTTATTTATGTGTGTGTGTGTGTGTATACACACACACATTTATTTAAAGCTTTTGTCATTTTGTACATTTTTTCATTTCAGCTATAATCCCCTTGGACTTCCCACCACCAATTCATAGGAATTTTTTTGATGAGGCCAGTAGGGCCTCAAAAATTGCAACAGGAAACCAGAACCCTTGTCTTTCTTGACAACGCTTCCCCACCGCACTGAGAAGCCAGTGTCTGATCACCAGGGGGCGCTGTGCACACAATCGCAGCTTCTCCTAGGGGACACCAACTCCTCACAACAAAGGTCAGCTGTTCTTACTGAAATGTTACTTATTTGTTCATGGCGACTGGGTCTGCTTATACAGAGTTTTTCTACTTGGGAAATAATATCTGATGGATATGGGATGGGTGGAATTAGGGGATGAGAAAGGAAAGTGGGGAAGAGCCTAAAATTCCAAAATAAAGTATTTTCTTGTTAAGTTTCTCACAATGGACTTGCATCTCCTTTCAGTCTTACCAATAGAACTGAGGGTTAAACTGTTATCACCTTCAAGTCCAGGCACTTTTACGACCATAGGGTCATGATTGGCATCATCTGAGACCCTGCCTACGACGTGATGCACAGAAAGGACAAGATAAAGCTTTAAAGTGCTTAATGTCTTCCTAGAGGTTGTGGTAACCCAACAAACCTTTATTCATCTTTGCCAATTGCTAATGCTTTTTATCATATTAATATTTATGATTTCTTTGTTTTTAACTATTTTAGATCCATATTCTTGGCATAAATTTTAGCACTAACTGACTGACTTAGTAGGACTCCCCCATGAGCAAACATGTAACTAAGTAAAGCAAAAGTGAAAATTATATTCTATCTACACACTTTCTCTTAGAAGAAAAATATTCCCACATGATAAATAACTTGGGGATAAATACTTTTGCATTTAATTTTGGTACTGGCAGAGCAGAAGAGTCTATGGGACAAGCATCCATAAAATGATGTAACTCTGGGCGCTCCCTGGTGGCGCAGTGGATTGAAGCACAGCACTAAGAAGCTAAAGTCACTTTAGCATGAGTTCAATCCTTGCCCCAGAGGTGACCCACATGGTGTGGCAGACCTCTCCTGACCTACCCACTCCTCCCTCAGCAGTGTACCTCATCAGTCAGCCTGTTATGCTCCCCACTCTGTCTCTGGTGAATCCTCTCACCACCCTTGTTCCTCTGGCCTGTACCCCAGTTCTTTAAAAAAAATTATGTAACTCTGCATATTACTTAAAGTAAAGAAGGCACAGTGCAACCTTGCCAGTGGAAGGATTTGGAGGACACTGTCAGTAGACAAAGCCTATCATACAAGTTGAACAAGTTGTTCAGTTCTCAGTAAGTCTGCGAGGTGGTATTGACTATAGTCCTCCCCTTTGAACCTTCATCAAGGAGCCACCAACAGTAAAGAAGGCAGATCAGACAAACACGAAGGTTTGACAGGCAACCAGATACAGAAGCCAGGCTGTCTGGCAAGTTTCATCTCCTAATGATGCCATTCCACTCTGTCAAAACTTGGAAAAGTGGTTGTTTTACTTAAAGCATAAAAACTTACACGGAGAGGCCCTTCCTAGTGGCGCAGCTGGCTAAAGCACAGCACTGAGAAGCTGAGGCCACTTAAGCATGAGTTCAATCCCTGCCCCTGAGGTGATCCACATGGCGCAGCAGACCTCTCCTGATCCTCCCACTGCTCCCCTCACCAGTGTGCTTCATTGATCTGCCTGCTTTGCTCCCCACTCTGTCCCTGGTGAATCCTTTCATTGCCCCTGAACCTCTGCCCTGTACCCCAGGTCTGTATGCATAAATAAATCTTAAAAAAAATACTTACACAGAGAGTCTCAAGTAAAAGAATGCTATAATACTACAGAGTTTGATGAAATAGAGACACAATTTACTTGAAAGAGTTCAAAGTAATCATCACAAGATGTACACCAACATCAGAAGAGCAGTGCATGAATAAAATGCGACCATCAATAGAAATGGGAAATATAACAATATCAAACAAAAACTATAGAGTTAAAGAATTAAGATTTAAAAATCCAACAGAGGGCCTCAACAACATATTAAATCAAGCAGAAAAAAAAGGATCAACACACTTGAAGTCAGGGAAGAATTGATCCAATGAGAAAAGAATATAAAATGATCAGAGTGAAAATAGCTTAGGAAAATTATAAAATCCCATCAACATGCCAATATATGCACTATATGAGTTCCAGAAGTAAAGGAGAATAGAGAAAGAAAGTTTCTTCAAAGAAATAATGACTGAGAACTCATATAACCTAGAGAAAGAAACAGACATGCAGATTCTGAAAGTATAAAAAAAATTATCCAGAGGAGAGCCACATTGAAACACATTCTAGTGAAAATATCAATAGCTAAAGACAAGTAGAGAATCTTAGCAGCAAGCGAAAAGTAACTTCATAAGACTAACAACAGGCTTTTTTTTTTGTTTGTTTACCAAAAATTTTTCATGCCAGAAAAGAGGTGGATGATATATTTAAAGTGCTGAAAGGAAAGCTGTCAACAAGAATAAGAGAATTCTTTATACCCAGCAACACTGTCTTTCAAATTTGAAGAGATAATTAATTTTAACAAAAGAATTTTACATTTCACCATCTCTAGATCAGCCTTACAAGAGATATTAAAGCTAGCTCTTCAAGCTGAAATGAAAGCACGTAATTAGTAATAGGAAAGAATATGAAAATACATAATTCACTGTTAGAGGTAAATATACCATTTAAATTCAACATGTTCTAGTAGAATAATGGTAGGTAAATCATTTATTATTCTAGAATGATTTAAAAGGCAAAACAATTTAAGGTAGTTATAACTACAATAATTTGTTAATAGACACTCCACATATCAACACATGGAATACGGGAAATGTGTAAGAATGCACATTTGCATGTATCCAAAGTTAAAATTTTACTAGCTTAAAATAGACTGCTGTAAGTAAAATATGTAGTATGCAAACATGTGGGTAACCACAAGGTAAAAATATATAGTAACTACACAAAAGATAAAGAGAGAGGAATCAAAGCACACCATTAAAGAAAAATCATCAAAATTTGTTCCTCAATAGAGGAACAAACACACTTAAGAATCAGAAAACAAGGGGAAAATGGCAGAAAGAACATACTATCAATTATTTCATTAAATAAAAATGAACTAAAATCTCTAATCAAAAGGCACAGCATTACTGAATGGATGTAAAATGAGACCCAACATGATGATGCATACACAGACTCAATTTAGCTTTAAGAACACACATAGATGGACATTAAAAATATGGAAAAAATATTTCATGTAAATGTAAGCAAATTCAAGCAGAATAGCTATACAGCTGACCCTTGAATAACACAGGTTTGAACCTGTGGGTCCAAGTGGACTTAACAGATATTTATAGAACATTTCATTCAAAAGCAGTAGCATATATGTTATTCTCAAGTACATGAGGAACACTTTCCAGGACAGATAGTCATAAAACAAGCCTTAATATATTTAAGAAGCTTGAAATTATATCAAGCATCTATTCCAACCACAGCAGCATGGAATTTGAAATCAATTTTAAGAAGAAAATTAGAAAATTCACAAATATGTGGAGATTTAACATCAAGCTACTGAACAACAAATAGGTCAAATAATAAATCAGGGGAAATTAAAATATATCACAACATTTAAAAACTATAGAAGTAACAAACGCACATCTAAAAGGTAAGTTTATAGTCACAAACACCTATATTAAAGAAAGAAGAACCATCTCAAATAAACAACCTAACTCTATACCTCAAGAATGTAGAAAAAGAACAGATGAAGACTACATTTAGTAAAAGGAAGGAAATGGCAAGATCAGAGAATAATTAATAGAGACCAGCGAAATAATAGAAAAGATCAAGGAAATTAAGAGCTGGTTTTAATTAAAAGAAAAACAAACTGGACAAACTTTTTTCCTGGCTAGACTTGCCGGGAAAAAAAAAAAAGAAAGAAAATTCAAAAAATTCAATAGAATATAATTGAAAATTCTAGCAGATATCACAGAAGTATGAAGGCTCAGTAGAGACTGCTATGGGCAATATACAAATTGGGCACTCTAGAAGGAAAGATAAGTTCTTAAAAATGTACAACCTAGCAAGATCAGTGATAAAGAGAGTGTGACCAGACCATTATTAGAGGATTGAATAGGTAATAACAAACAAACAAACAAAAAACCCTAACAACAAAACTCCAGTACCAGCTGGCTTCACTGGTGAATTCCAACAAACATTTAAAGAAGACTTAATATCAATCCTTTTCAACCTCATGCAAAAAACAAATAGAAAAAAAGAAAGAAAGAAAGAAAACTTCCACATTTATGACTGATGCCAGAGACAGACAAGGCCACTCTATGAAAAGAAAATTATAGGTCAATATCCCTGATAAACATAGATACAAAACTTCTCAACAAAATATTAGCAAAGCAAACCCAATAGTTTAATCCACTGAGATTTTGAAAGAGATCGCATTGAGTCTGTAGATCGTCTGGGTACAATACTATGTTGAGTGGATAAAGAAATCTTGCCACTTGCTACAACCTCAATGAACCTCGAAAGTATGATGCTAACTGAAAAAAACACAGAACAAAGACAAATACTGCATAAACTCACATCTATATGGGATCTGAGAAGGAAAAAAATGTAAAGCTCATAGAAATAAAGAGCAGAAAAGTAGTCATCAGGGACTAAGAGTAAATACAGAGACTAGTAAGAATATAAATTTCAGTTGTAAGAGGAGTAATGTCTGTGGATCTGAAGTGTAATGTGGCAACTACAGTTAGCACTGCACTGTATAACTGTGGAGAATAGAGCTGAAATGTTCTCACCATAAAAAAAATAAATATGTGTGGTGATGGATGTCTTAACCAACTCCATGGGAGGATCCTTTCATAATAGATATGTAAATGAAATCATGACGCCCTACACTTTCAATGTCTTACCATTTTGGCTTACTTCGGTGAAGGTGAAAGATATTTTTTTTTCAATTTACATGACTTTATGACAAGGCTTATGACATCAAAAACTAGGGTCCACCATGATTTTAAAATAAGTATATTCACTGTATTGTAAGAGACTGTGTAGATTAAACAGACTTTGAGTACACCAAACTTATTATCTACAAGGAGAGAAAAGAGAAACTCCCAAGTTCATATTTTTCATCATATGCAAAAAATACCTATTCTTAAACACTAGCTCTGGTCAAAGATGACAAGACTACAATATCTACTGATTACCTATGTGTGACTACTTTTTATATACCTCTCTACAGAACAAAATCACTAGCCTCAACAAAATGCCTATAAAATATAGCAAAATTTGATAGTCTGCAATTACAGCAAGAGTTTAGAGCTCTAATTTCTTATGACGATTATGTAGACTAGGTAAGATGACTGATTTTTCTTTCTTCTTCAAGACCCCAACATTCTCACTGAACTCCTGTCCAAACTTTTTGATGGAGAATATAATTGCAGGAGATAGTGGGTTTACCTCCGTACACGTTCCACTCTGTCATCTGTCCGAAGGTACTTCTTGGCATTTTCTCCTTTGCCAAAGCTTGCACAGTCTTCTGGGTTGGCAAAAACCTATATCAAATACCAAGGGGTAAAACCTATTTCAAAACCAAATAACACAAGAGTATCTTACTTCACAAGTTATTTGCATTTTAATGGAAGAAATGTGGGCATTCAGATTGGTCTTAATGGAAAGATAACTTGAAGCAATAGATCAAACACAGAAAGATAGGAGAGAATCTATAGTTTAAACTTGAGTTTTTATTAGCAGTGTGAAATTTTTAAAAGAGAGAAACATAAATCAGGATTTAGATTAAAACCAATCTATAAAAATAGTGAAAAGGAGAAAAATGGAAAAAGAACCTAGTTCTTAGTCACCACCACCAACTGTTCCTGTGGCAAGGTGGCAAGGTTTCCTAGTGATGTTGATGCACTTTCCCTGCGGGGTATCAGCATTTCCAATCCATTAGCTCATTTGAAAGTCTTGCATTTTCTGCCAAGGATATTCGGGAATAGGCAAGAGGCATAGACAGTAAAAGGCAGAGTATTATGGAAGTGATGAGAAGCAGAGGGTAAAAGGCAGGAAATGTATTTGGTACTTTGTTGTTACCACTTCTGATTTTCTGAATTAACTCAATCTTTGGGTTGAAGAATACAGTGAAATATATGTGATTTTATTACTTTCCTTTAATACCATGTACTCATTTCAGGCAAATATTCATGTATTCCTTCCTGCAATTACTGGGCTGTTTGAGGTGATTTCCCATTCCTGAGACTTGAAACATGCATTTAAAAAATATTTAAGCATGTTCCACTGTATAATAATATATAAGTTGAACTACAAAGTGGCCTTAATGTAAGCTGAAATATCTCAAAATAGTATAGCTTTCTTAACATAAGCATTTATTTGAGATAAAGAAGTCGTGAGGAGCCAATGGGCAGGGATGTGATTCCGTATCAGCTGTTGAAGTCAGGTCTGTCTCTCTTGTTCCCTAAATAAATGCCAGCACATACTGGATACTCAATAAATATATTTTGAATATGTAAATAAGTGTGTTAAAGTGGAAGTGTACCAGATTGGGTATAAGCCAATCTGAATTTGAGTTTTTCAGCCTCACGCTTTTGTGATATATAATCTTGGGTAAACTATAACTTCTGTGACTTTGAGTTCCTCATATATAAATGGGGAGACTGACACCAGTTTACATAATTCTGGCAACTATGTGAAGTGAATCCATTATCTGGTGCACAGACAGCTCATGGCTCCTGGCACACTTCACTGGTACTCCACAATTTTTAATTAATAACTTTTCTTAAAGATGATTTTTATGTATTTATGCCTATAAGAATTTGGGTGTAGGCCAGAGGTGGGGGTGGTGAGAAGATTCACCAGAGACAAAATGGGGAGCAGAGCATGCAGATCTACTGAAATACACCACTGAGAGGAGCAGCTGGCCAGATAGGAGAGGGCTGCCGTGCCCAGTGGGTCAGCTCCCTGGCTGGGGATAGAACTCATGCTGAAGAGGCTGCCCATAGCTTGAGAGCACTGACTTTAACACCCCTGAGCTACCAGAGAGGCCCTGAATTAACTTCTTTAATCAATTCTGCTCTCTTTGGTGCCACTGCTGTTCCCAGAGGGCATAGCCTGCTGCTCTAATGCCTTGTCACATTAGAAATTTAAATAAGTGAATAAGTGAGTATACAGCTCTTTAAATGTACATATCCTTGGGAAGCAACTATACCTCAAGGCAGCAAAAGGAAAATATCTCAGAGAGGATTGTGATCTCTGGATCAAAGCAGACTCCAGCCAACAAAGAAAAAAGAAATAGGGAGTTTCCAGGAAGAAGTTGTTGCCTAGACACAGGTACCACGTTGCTGAAAATCTTTGACCTGAACCCCTTCACTGTTTTATAAACTCTTCTGAGTACAAGGCATAGCCTCCACAATCTTTCTACCACCTTCTATAGGCCTATGTGTTTTTAAAAACATCATTCTTATAATGCTGGGAGACACATTATCATTTTAAGAATTACACAAAATTACATGCCTCATAAGGGACTCTATTATGGAAACAAACTTTAATTCTGTCCCCAAAAGTATATCTTTGACCTATCATAGAGTTGAAAATACTAGCTGTCTGGAGAATGATTACTTTTTAAACCTTAGTTGGGGAAATTAAAAATCACAGAGTTTCCTTGAAAATGTCCATATTTCTAAAAACTTGTATGCTGAGCAGCATTACGAAAAAGTAAAAGCTACAAGAAAAAAAATTTAGTAGTTTCAGAGAGAGAGCAACTCATCCATAAAGTAGTAAATTTAGTGGCGTTTCCACAATAGCCAAATCATAGAACAAGCCCAATACACAACAACAGCTGACTAGATAAGGAACGTGTGGAATATATATTGAATTGCTCAACTATTGCCTCCTCAATTACTGACAAAATGGAGTGATCGTGAGGTCATTGTGCCAAGAAAAAAAAGAAGTCCAAAACTAAAACAATTGCCAGCTAGTTGCACTCATTTGTGATAATAATTCTTAAATTCTGGGGAAAATGTACTGGTTAGCAGAGGAGATGAGAGAGGAGGGGCAGGAGGAGAGGGCAGGGTGTGGGCACTGAGGAGAGTAGACTCCACTCATTTGGAGGTGTGAGAGTGTTATTTCAAAATTACCTAGATCTAGAAACACTTAGTAAACCTATGTAAATAATAAAGGGAAAAGAAAACTGTCTCCCAGAATTCCAACTCTTAAAAGTAAGAAAACACTGCGTCATGCATCTTACCTTTCTTGTTACTCTATAAAATGCAGTTGCAGTGCTCATGAACATCATTTTTGAAAGCACAATGGTTGTATAGGAGGCAAAAGCCATGAACACTTCATTTTCCATCAGCTGGGAGATGTCAGCCATTTTTTCAGTGTTGGTCTGGGATCCTAAATATGACTATAGACAAGACAGGAAAAAGTAGAGTTTATAAATAACCCATAAACTCACTAGCCACTTGGTATGCTTATATTGCAGCATTAACTATACTGTTCTTTAAAATAGCTTGGCTTATTTGCAGGAAAAAAAATGATCATTAGAACTTCAAACTAAATAGTATTATGTATCATTAACTTTGAAGACATCAAACAAGTATGGAGTGACAATGAAAATGTAAGGAGTAGTACAAACAAAAATAAACAGGCAAAAAAAAAAACCATATTTTTGCATCAAGATGAAGCGCACGAGTGTTGACTAGAAATGCCAGGAAGCTAAAATATGTCCTGCTTCAGAAAGCCAAGCTCCAAGATGTGAATTCCAGCCCCAATACTTACTTGATCATTTAGCCTCTCGAAGACTACATGTCATCATAAGATGCAGTAGTTTCTCACTTACAGGATAGTTGTCAGGATTTAATTGATACATGTGGAAGGTATTTAGCACAGCACATGACTCAGGAAAACCCTCATTAAAGTTTAGTTTATCCTTATCATGATCATCATTATCACCATGATCGGGCAACATTAATATCAACACAAGAGAAGAAGTAAAAGCAGGATAATGGGGACATAAAATCACAGGCTGACAAATACAAGTTAAGAAATAGACATTTATAGTACCGTCATAAAAAAAAAGAATAAAGCAACAATTAGCTTCATTTAACTCTTTAGGCTACTTCATACTGCATTGAATGTAACCGAGTCTGGAACTGAAATTATAATAGAAAATGTTCTTAGGGGGAAAACTAAGGCTTTTAATGTGGGTGGGAACTTAGGGTAGAACTTAAAATTTAAACTCCCCCCAAGATCTGGCAGTCATTCTTCTTAATCGTCTCTTATATTATCAGCCCTGCTATTTGCTGCGTCTCTCTCTTCCACAGAAACACAACCTTTTCTTACACCCATGCTTAAGTGCTATTTAACTTGCTTAGCAGAGAGCACGTCTCTTAGAGGTGATGTCCATTCCTGCCTTTAAAACTCTATTCTTGTATTGGGTGTAAATCCTCCCATGCTCTCAGGTAGCTCTCTGAATAGTCGAAACAGCATCGGAAAAGTCAGCAAAAGAAAAACAATTTAATGACATATGCCTGGAGAATTTACACGGTTGTAGATTCTAAAGAATAATGGAGTATACTATAAATATTTGTCCTACATTTTGGGACTTGGGGCACCAAGGAAAAAGACACCTGACAGCAAGGAGCAGGTGACCTCAGGCTCATACCCAGAATAAAGACGTGATTTTTAGAGGCAATGTTTGCTGACACACCTAGATCTGGTTGAGATCTTCAAAGTAAATTCTCTTAGGTAATAAAAGAGGGAGCAGTGACTGCTTCTTCTATTGAGAAAAGGGACAGAAACTTAGGATGTGATCATCTTCTTCCATTAGGGAAGTCAAAAAAGTTAGGCAAGGCCAGATGCTGCTCCTAACTTTCAGACCCTTGCTTCTTCCAACATGATTTTTTAAGTAATAGAAACAGCTTCCTTCCCACTCCCCCACATCTGCATGAACATCTGCAAGCAGTCTTACTCAACTAATATCTATCAAACTGTGATCATTTATCCATCAGCAATAATCCCCAAATTTATGTATTTTTCTGTACTGGCCATATAGCTGTCTATGTGTTACTGTTGGATATGATCTAAATCACGTATGTACATATGCATTTAATTTCATGTATTAACTATGTGTCCAAATATGTACTTTATATATTTATATATGTGAGACTTTATGCCTCATGTAGTCTTCATAATGTAACATCATGGTTCTCACCACCATGTTCATTTTACAAATGAAAAAAAATGGGAATTAGAGAGGTTAAGCAGCTCAGCTGGGACACAACTCGGAGTCTCTGGTTCCACATCCCATCTACTAAGCACCGTTCATTTTCTTTTTTCAAGAGACTGCAGACTGCTTAATTCAGAGGCAGCTAAACAGGGGCTGAAGGATCAGTGATGCTCCTGGCACTCCTACCTTTTAATTATGCCAGGAGGTAGGCACCATTATTCCCCTTTGGCAGATAAAGACACCCAGCCTCCCTAGTGACCCCTGTTTTAAAGGACAGACTAAAAATGTAATCCTTCACTTCAGGCAAATAAAAACTCTATATTTTAGTTTTAAAAAACAAAACACACATAACAAGTAAATCGACCCCCAGAGTGAGGCCCCTTGAAAGCACAGGGCATTGAGTAAATTTTCAGAGCTAGGTAATACTCCTAAGAGCATATAATGAATCTACTCTTGATGAAAGACAAAATAAACTGTACTATTCTTTCCAGCTCATGAAAAGTAATTAAATTAATAAGGGATCTGAATAAGGATTCGGAGAAACACAGTGGGAATGACAATAAAAAAAAAGTTAAGAATCATTTATCAAGATGGAAGTGTCACTATTTATTAATAATTTCAAAATTCAAACAGTTTCTAGGGGTATCTACTACCATTCCCAGAATTAAATTCATTTAATAATGGAATAAATCCAGATACTGTTTTTCCCTCAGTGAAAATTGAAAATGTAGGAAATAAGTGGAAGCTTTCCAGAACTGTGGTGAGAACAAAACAGAGATGTCAGCAACTGGAGGAAAAGAGCAGTGGAAGGCTTTTTCTTTAAATGTGAACCGCACATTGCAAGGGCATTTCACAGAGAGAGTTTCTCAATCACCAGGAATGTGGCTAAGCTCCTCAGGCCTGTGGTCTGGGAGATGGGCCAAGGCTGAGCTTCTGGCATCACACACTCCAGTTCCAAGAACCGCCTCTCTGGGTCCAGCACTCCCAGCATCCCTGAAGGCCAGGAGAGGAGGAGTAAAGGTAAAACACCAAAGGTAAAACACAAAAAAGGAAAATCTTTAATGGAGTAAGGTGATGGTCTGGACTTGTTTTTTGGCAGATGATTTGTCAATAAGTTGCCTAGAGTTTGCATCATACCTGATCACTGCAGTCAAAATAAAAATTACTGAAAAGTTTTTTGTCAAGGAAGAGGAGAACAGTAGTAATTATCAAGAGGGAAGATGATTAGAGCATTTGAGGATTAGGAATGAGGATTAGGAATCTAGGCTAAGTAAGCAGAGAAAAAAAAAACATAAAACTTAGTTAAAAATCATGGACAAGGAAAGTAGACATTGCCTTGTTCCCTTTCCTGCCCATCATCGACTGGCATGGGGGAGAATGTCCATCTATCTGGGCATAGTCCGGGGTCCAGTTCTTGCATGGGGAGGTAAATCCCTTTGCCAGGAGCACAAAGAGCAGAGCACTGAGCACTAGCCTGCAGGATCTCGCCCTGCCACTGCGTGTTGTGATTTACTTGCTCTGGAGCCTCACTCACCCCACCCGTACAATGAGGTAAATGATACCTCTACCTCACAGGTTTCTTGCAAACATTCTTGTGAGCATTACATAAGTAACGTGGAAAGTAGTTAGCAGAGCACTGGACCCATGCAAACTTAGAAAAACTGGGAAAATTCGTAAGTTCCTATTTTGGCGCTGTCCCAGCCACTCAGGATACAGCTTTAAATTTTGAAAAAAACTTTTACATTGTTCTGAAAATCTCTAAGGTAGTCAGAGCAAATATTACTGCTCTCTTTAACAAGAAAGCCAACTGAAGGCTGGGAAGGTAGAGTGAGTGAATTGACCTAAGTTCCCAATGAAGGGCCCAAGGCTGGAACCCAAATTTCTCAAGTGTTTAGTTCATGGGCTAGTCACCATCAAGATTAAGAATTCCAGACAACTCTGACCTTCTGGGGGCCTTTTTCTGTTAAATTCCATTTTTATCTTTTGTACCCCCTTCTCCCACCCAGCCCCCAGGAGTACTATCATAGTTGAATCTCATCAGAGGAACACTCCCATGCTCTTTACAGGCTCTTGGCCAAAAGGAGCAAAGTCCTCTTCTTTTGTAATGGTTGCCTCTTTGTGTCAACACTGAAAAAAACAGGGGAAAAAAATGGGCACATATCCTCAAGGCCATGACTCTGCAATTTTGTGTCTTTTGGAATCAACTCAAATGAACCATGAGATAAAGGGGGTGGGGGGAAATAGGTGATATCTTGTTTATTTGTTCTAGAATTTCATGGCCACTTAAGACTGGGCCTCCTGTGCATCAGAGCTCAGGGGCAGGGAGCAAACAGCTGATGGCTCTGGGAGTGCTGTGTGTGAGGCAGTTCTCAGGGGACCCTGCTGACTTCCTCTTCCAGTTTCAGTGATTAAGAAACTCTACTCTAAAACACAAGCTTATAGAAAAACTGTACTTCATCTGCCACAGAAAGCAAATTTTCAAATTTGGATCAACTTACCATTTTCAAATAAGACCAAATTTGATCAACATATACAATCCAATTATTCTGGGAACAACAAAGAACAGCAAAGCCCCAGACTACTCAAACGCCCAGGAACCAAAGCCCCCAGGGGGTTGCAAGAGGCACTAGGTATTTCAGCTGCCCAAGGTGCTGGGGACTCTAGGCTTGACTGAGTAAAGGCTCTTTGCTGGGGACCTGGGCAAGTTTCCAAGACTCTACCTCAAGGCTGGATTAGAGACCACTAGGCACTCACTTGGAGAGAAAGCAACAGGGGAAGGAGGCAACAAACCTTGGCAGTGATCTCCCAGGAGGCCTTGGGACTAGTTCAAGGGGAGGGGGGAGAAGGTTTCTCCCAAACATTGAGCTCCCAAAAGTTCCCTCAGTCCTTTATTCTTTCCAGGAGACTCCCCCACCAGGCTAGGGAGCTGAGTACCTTGCAGGGAGTTCCAGCCTTAGCTTTCACTCCTCTATAATAGTATCACAGGGTCTAATCCATACCCCCTGTACTTTGTCCGTTATTACTATTGCCATATAAATAACTAGTGATATTTCCAATTTGCCTATCTCAGTAAACCCAAAAGGATCAAGAGCTCTCTTTCAGTAGTACAAAGTTCACTATGTCCAGGAAATTAGAGCAGCTGCAGGATTTTATACACTCGGGGTGAACAAAAGAGGCTTAAAGGATACACACTTCATTTTATCACCGCCATTTGCAGGTACTCTTTATGGGCACCCCTCCGCCTCCCCACCCCACCCCCAAGCCCGGCCGGGAGGAGGAGCTCGCGATTGCTCAGGTCC